>NC_068442.1:55682374-55717374 GCF_023373465.1 Oncorhynchus keta
ACTCCAAAAGTTTTGGGACACTGTAAAGTCCATGGAGAATAAGAGCACCTCCTCCCAGCTGCCCACTGCACTGAGACTAGGAAACACTGTCACCACCGATGAATCCATGATAATCGAAAATTTCAACAAGCATTTCTCTACAGCTGGCCATGCCTTCCTCCTGGCTAGCACAACCCCGGCCAACAGCTCCGCACCCCCACTTGCCCAAGCCTCCCCAGCTTCTCCTTCACCCAAATCCAGATAGCAGATGTTCTGAAAGAGCTGCAAAACCTGGACCCGAACAAATCAGCTGGGCTAGACAATCTGGACCCTCTCTTTCTAAAATAATCCGCCGCCATTGTTGCAACCCCTGTTACCAATCTGTTGATTACCAATCTCTAGACCCAAACTGCTACAGACATATCTATCCTACCCTGTCTTTCTAAGGTCTTTGAAAGCCAAATTAACAAACAGATTACTGACCATTTCCAATCCCACCAGACCTTCTCCGCTACGCAATCTGGTTTCCGAGCTGGTCATGGGTGCACCTCAGCCACGCTCAAGGTCCTAAACAATATCATAACCGCCATCGATAAGAGACAATACTGTGCAGCCGTATTCATCGACCTGGCCAAGGCTTTCGACTCTGTCAATCACCACATTCTTATCAGCAGACTCAACAGCCTTGGTTTCTAAAATGACTGCCTCGCCTGGTTCATCAACTACTTCTCAGACAGAGTTCAGTGTGTCAAATCGGAGGGCCTGTTGTCCAGACCTCTGGCAGTCTCTATGGAGGTGCCACAGGGTTCAATTCTCGGGCCGACTCTCTTGCTGCTGGTGATTCTCTGATCCACCTCTACGCAGACGACACTATTCTGTATACTTCTGGCCCTTCTTTGGACGCTGTGTTGGCTAGTTGAGAACACCTTTATTTAACCAGGTAGGCTAGTTGAGAACACCTTTATTTAACCAGGTAGGCTAGTTGAGAACACCTTTATTTAACCAGGTAGGCTAGTTGAGAACACCTTTATTTAACCAGGTAGGCTAGTTGAGAACACCTTTATTTAACCAGGTAGGCTAGTTGAGAACACCTTTATTTAACCAGGTAGGCTAGTTGAGAACACCTTTATTTAACCTGGTAGGCTAGTTGAGAACACCTTTTTAACCAGGTAGGCTAGTTGAGAACACCTTTATTTAACCAGGTAGGCTAGTTGAGAACACCTTTATTTAACCAGGTAGGCTAGTTGAGAACACCTTTATTTAACCAGGTAGGCTAGTTGAGAACACCTTTATTTAACCAGGTAGGCTAGTTGAGAACACCTTTATTTAACCAGGTAGGCTAGTTGAGAACACCTTTATTTAACCAGGTAGGCTAGTTGAGAACACCTTTATTTAACCAGGTAGGCTAGTTGAGAACACCTTTATTTAACCAGGTAGGCTAGTTGAGAACACCTTTATTTAACCAGGTAGGCTAGTTGAGAACACCTTTATTTAACCAGGTAGGCTAGTTGAGAACACCTTTATTTAACCAGGTAGGCTAGTTGAGAACACCTTTATTTAACCAGGAGGCTAGTTGAGAACACCTTTATTTAACCAGGTAGGCTAGTTGAGAACACCTTTATTTAACCAGGTAGGCTAGTTGAGAACACCTTTATTTAACCAGGTAGGCTAGTTGAGAACACCTTTATTTAACCAGGTAGGCTAGTTGAGAACACCTTTATTTAACCAGGTAGGCTAGTTGAGAACACCTTTATTTAACCAGGTAGGCTAGTTGAGAACACCTTTATTTAACCAGGGAGGCTAGTTAAGAACACCTTTATTTAACCAGGTAGGCTAGTTGAGAACACCTTTATTTAACCAGGTAGGCTAGTTGAGAACACCTTTATTTAACCAGGTAGGCTAGTTGAGAACACCTTTATTTAACCAGGTAGGCTAGTTGAGAACACCTTTATTTAACCAGGTAGGCTAGTTGAGAACACCTTTATTTAACCAGGTAGGCTAGTTGAGAACACCTTTATTTAACCAGGTAGGCTAGTTGAGAACACCTTTATTTAACCAGGTAGGCTAGTTGAGAACACCTTTATTTAACCAGGGAGGCTAGTTGAGAACACCTTTATTTAACCAGGGAGGCTAGTTGAGAACACCTTTATTTAACCAGGGAGGCTAGTTGAGAACACCTTTATTTAACCAGGGAGGCTAGTTGAGAACACCTTTATTTAACCAGGGAGGCTAGTTGAGAACACCTTTATTTAACCAGGTAGGCTAGTTGAGAACACCTTTATTTAACCAGGTAGGCTAGTTGAGAACACCTTTATTTAACCAGGTAGGCTAGTTGAGAACACCTTTATTTAACCAGGTAGGCTAGTTGAGAACACCTTTATTTAACCAGGTAGGCTAGTTGAGAACACCTTTATTTAACCAGGTAGGCTAGTTGAGAACACCTTTATTTAACCAGGGAGGCTAGTTGAGAACACCTTTATTTAACCAGGTAGGCTAGTTAAGAACACCTTTATTTAACCAGGTAGGCTAGTTGAGAACACCTTTATTTAACCAGGTAGGCTAGTTGAGAACACCTTTATTTAACCAGGTAGGCTAGTTGAGAACACCTTTATTTAACCAGGTAGGCTAGTTGAGAACACCTTTATTTAACCAGGTAGGCTAGTTGAGAACACCTTTATTTAACCAGGTAGGCTAGTTGAGAACACCTTTATTTAACCAGGTAGACTAGTTGAGAACACCTTTATTTAACCAGGTAGGCTAGTTGAGAACAAGTTCTCATTTGCAACTGTGACCTGGCCAAGATAAAGCAATTCGACACATACAACAACACAGAGTTACACATGGAATAAACAAATCATACAGTCAATAATACAGTAGAACAAAAGAAAGGTCTATATACAGTCAGTGTAAATGAGGTAAGTTAAGGAAATAAATAGGCCATGGTGGCGAAGTAATTACAATATAGCAATTAAACACTGGAATGGTAGATCGGCAGAAGATGAATGTGCAGAACAAGTTCTCATTTACAACTGTGCCCTGGCCAAGATAAAGCGTAGCAATTCGACACATACAATAACACAGAGTTACACATGGAGTAAAACAAAACATACAGTTTCATATAGACATATGACATTTGAAATGTCTTTATTCTTTTGGAACTTCTCTGAGTGTAATGTTTACTGTTCATGATCTACTTCAATAAGTCCTTGATTTGAGTGAATGTGAGAGTGAGAGACAGAGAGAGGCTGTGCTCACTCTGCTCCAGAGTGAGCACAACCTGAGGGACAGCCAGTGAAAAGTGCAAAGTAATGTCGATAATATTTCCCATCTTGTTTTGTTTAGTCTTTCATACCACGTCATGTGTCTTCTCAGTCATGTTGACACTGGTCCACTACCAGGTCATGTGTCTTCTCAGTCATGTTGACACTGGTCCACTACCAGGTCATGTGTCTTCTCAGTCATGTTGACACTGGTCCACTACCAGGTCATGTGTCTTCTCAGTCATGTTGACACTGGTCCACTACCAGGTCATGTGTCTTCTCAGTCATGTTGACACTGGTCAACTACCAGGTCATGTGTCTTCTCAGTCATGTTGACACTGGTCTACTACCAGGTCATGTGTCTTCTCAGTCATGTTGACACTGGTCTACTACCAGGTCATGTGTCTTCTCAGTCATGTTGACACTGGTCTACTACCAGGTCACGTGTCTTCTCAGTCATGTTGACACTGGTCTACTACCAGGTCATGTGTCTTCTCAGTCATGTTGACACTGATCTACTACCAGGTCATGTGTCTTCTCAGTCATGTTGACACTGGTCTACTACCAGGTCACGTGTCTTCTCAGTCATGTTGACACTGGTCCACTACCAGGTCACGTGTCTTCTCAGTCATGTTGACACTGGTCTACTACCAGGTCATGTGTCTTCTCAGTCATGTTGACACTGGTCTACTACCAGGTCACGTGTCTTCTCAGTCATGTTGACACTGGTCCACTACCAGGTCATGTGTCTTCTCAGTCATGTTGACACTGGTCCACTACCAGGTCATGTGTCTTCTCAGTCATGTTGACACTGGTCTACTACCAGGTCATGTGTCTTCTCAGTCATGTTGACACTGGTCCACTACCAGGTCATGTGTCTTCTCAGTCATGTTGACACTGGTCAACTACCAGGTCACGTGTCTTCTCAGTCATGTTGACACTGGTCTACTACCAGGTCATGTGTCTTCTCAGTCATGTTGACACTGGTCTACTACCAGGTCATGTGTCTTCTCAGTCATGTTGACACTGGTCTACTACCAGGTCACGTGTCTTCTCAGTCATGTTGACACTGGTCTACTACCAGGTCATGTGTCTTCTCAGTCATGTTGACACTGATCTACTACCAGGTCATGTGTCTTCTCAGTCATGTTGACACTGGTCTACTACCAGGTCACGTGTCTTCTCAGTCATGTTGACACTGGTCCACTACCAGGTCACGTGTCTTCTCAGTCATGTTGACACTGGTCTACTACCAGGTCATGTGTCTTCTCAGTCATGTTGACACTGGTCTACTACCAGGTCACGTGTCTTCTCAGTCATGTTGACACTGGTCCACTACCAGGTCATGTGTCTTCTCAGTCATGTTGACACTGGTCCACTACCAGGTCATGTGTCTTCTCAGTCATGTTGACACTGGTCTACTACCAGGTCATGTGTCTTCTCAGTCATGTTGACACTGGTCCACTACCAGGTCATGTGTCTTCTCAGTCATGTTGACACTGGTCTACTACCAGGTCATGTGTCTTCTCAGTCATGTTGACACTGGTCCACTACCAGGTCATGTGTCTTCTCAGTCATGTTGACACTGGTCTACTACCAGGTCATGAGTCTTCTCAGTCATGTTGACACTGGTCTACTACCAGGTCATGTGTCTTCTCAGTCATGTTGACACTGGTCTACTACCACGTCATGTGTCTTCTCAGTCATGTTGACACTGGTCTACTACCAGGTCACGTGTCTTCTCAGTCATGTTGACACTGGTCTACTACCAGGTCATGTGTCTTCTCAGTCATGTTGACACTGATCTACTACCAGGTCATGTGTCTTCTCAGTCATGTTGACACTGGTCCACTACCAGGTCATGTGTCTTCTCAGTCATGTTGACACTGGTCCACTACCAGATCATGTGTCTTCTCAGTCACGTTGACACTGGTCTACTACCAGGTCATGTGTCTTCTCAGTCATGTTGGCACTGATCTACTACCAGGTTATGTGTCTTCTCAGTCATGTTGACACTGGTCTACTACCAGGTCATGTGTCTTCTCAGTCATGTTGACACTGGTCTACTACCAGGTCATGTGTCTTCTCAGTCATGTTGACACTGGTCTACTACCAGGTCACGTGTCTTCTCAGTCATGTTGACACTGATCTACTACCAGGTCACGTGTCTTCTCAGTCATGTTGACACTGGTCTACTACCAGGTCACGTGTCTTCTCAGTCATGTTGACACTGGTCTACTACCAGGTCATGAGTCTTCTCAGTCATGTTGACACTGGTCTACTACCAGGTCATGTGTCTTCTCAGTCATGTTGACACTGATCTACTACCAGGTCATGTGTCTTCTCAGTCATGTTGACACTGGTCCACTACCAGGTCATGTGTCTTCTCAGTCATGTTGACACTGGTCCACTACCAGGTCATGTGTCTTCTCAGTCACGTTGACACTGGTCTACTACCAGGTCATGTGTCTTCTCAGTCATGTTGACACTGATCTACTACCAGGTCATGTGTCTTCTCAGTCATGTTGGCACTGATCTACTACCAGGTTATGTGTCTTCTCAGTCATGTTGACACTGGTCTACTACCAGGTCATGTTTCTTCTCAGTCATGTTGACACTGGTCCACTACCAGGTCATGTGTCTTCTCAGTCATGTTGACACTGGTCTACTACCAGGTCACGTGTCTTCTCAGTCATGTTGACACTGGTCTACTACCAGGTCATGTGTCTTCTCAGTCATGTTGACACTGGTCTACTACCAGGTCATGTGTCTTCTCAGTCATGTTGACACTGGTCTACTACCAGGTCATGTGTCTTCTCAGTCATGTTGACACTGGTCTACTACCAGGTCATGTGTCCTCTCAGTCATGTTGACACTGGTCCACTACCAGGTCATGTGTCTTCTCAGTCATGTTGACACTGGTCTACTACCAGGTCATGTGTCTTCTCAGTCATGTTGACACTGGTCCACTACCATTGCTTTAATGTATTGTTGTTCTCATTAATATTGTTGTTGTTGTTAATGGTTATCCCATGTCCACTACTACTATTATTACTCTTGGTCCCACCATTTAGTTATATATATATTTTATTTTTTCGATATGTATACTTTGACAATGTCAATAATGAACTTGCCATGTCAATAAAGTCAATGGAATTGAACTGAGAGAAAGACAGACAGAGAGACAGACAGACAGACAGAGACAGACAGACAGACACAAAGAGAGAGAGACACAGAGAGAGAGAGACAGAGAGACACAGAGAGAGACAGACAGAGAGAGAGAGACAGAGAGAGAGAGAGAGACAGAGAGACAGAGAGAGAGACAGAGAGACACAGAGAGAGAGAGAGAGACACAGAGAGAGAGAGAGAGAGACACAGAGAGAGAGACAGAGAGAGAGAGAGAGACAGAGAGAGAGAGAGACAGAGAGACACAGAGAGAGAGACAGAGAGACACAGAGAGAGAGAGAGAGAGACACAGAGAGAGAGACAGAGAGAGAGAGAGACAGAGAGAGAGAGAGACAGAGAGAGACAGAGAGAGAGAGAGACAGATGATTGTTTCTATGACTTTATACATCTCCTTTTTATATGAAATACAGCAATTCAATCTGTTACTGAATGAATGCCTAATGTAAGGAACAAAGATAACACACAATGTCCATATGAGCTAATCAATCTGGATTCATTCATCCAATTAGTCATTGAATAGTAACACATACAATGTCATTTCTGGACAGGATTTCTGCATGAAGCACAGTTGTTTGGTCTTACACTCACAACATATTACTAAACAACCTGATAGGAAACAGTAATAGCTGAGCACACTGTGACGACAGACAGGTGCCATTTCAAAACCTATTTCTCTGTTGGCTGTAGCGGCAGGCGAAAGACTGCTATACGCGGCTAGCTGGTCACGCCTCGGTTATCAGTGTATCACACCTTGTCCTCTGAGCTCTCTTTCCCCGAGCAGCACACCACCTGTCTGCCTCCAACAGAACAGGCCCCCCATCTCCTCACATCATCTCCCTTCCCACCTCCACAGTCCCCCAATCCCAACTGGCACTGTTGCTAGGAGATCAGGTTCTGGGTGCCTAGCAACAGATGTTTCTCTATTCCAGTCATGACTGAGCACAAATTTTTTGTCACGAATCACCTCCCATTGGTTGAAGATTGTAGACAGATGAAGCAAGCCTCCCCTAAACGGACCCTGCACAAAACCCTGCCCCCTTAGTTACTGTTGCAACCTTGGACAACATTCCCTAGGATGATGTAAAAACTATGTTTCTAATACACAATGAAATCAAACACTGACTACACATTGCAAATCCCCCCAAAAAAAAAACTCTAGGTTATGTTGTGGTGGACTGTCGATTTCTATTGCTTTATGGGAACCTGGTCAATTATTATTTATTTTTTTGTAGTGTAACTAGCCACTGATCTTTATAATTGGCTGCTGAGGCCTTATAAAATACAGACGAGAGACACGCCCGTGTTCCATTGACTGAACCCTTCAAGATCAGACTGGATGACTTACTACTCTGGATGCATCTAAAATGGAACAATATTCCCTATATAGTACACTACTTTTTTAAACTTTTTTTTTTACCAGAACCCTATGGGCCCCGTTCAAAAGTAGTGCACTACATAGGGAATAGGTTGCCATTTGGGATGCGAGCTCTGAGTCCGGCCTTGGAGCCAAGGTGTGGTCTGTCTCTGCATGGTGTTCCAGTAATCATGTGGACTTTTAATAACAACCTGATGAAAGGCTACTCTACTCTACTAATAACAACCTGATGAAAGGCTTCTCTACTCTACTAATAACAACCTGATGAAAGGCTGCTCTACTCTACTAATAACAACCTGATGAAAGGCTACTCTACTCTACTAATAACAACCTGATGAAAGGCTACTCTACTCTACTAATAACAACCTGATGAAAGGCTACTCTACTCTACTAATAACAACCTGATGAAAGGCTGCTCTACTCTACTAATAACAACCTGATGAAAGGCTACTCTACTCTACTAATAACAACCTGATGAAAGGCTGCTCTACTCTACTAATAACAACCTGATGAAAGGCTGCTCTACTCTACTAATAACAACCTGATGAAAGGCTGCTCTACTCTACTAATAACAACCTGATGAAAGGCTACTCTACTCTACTAATAACAACCTGATGAAAGGCTACTCTACTCTACTAATAACAACCTGATGAAAGGCTACTCTACTCTACTAATAACAACCTGATGAAAGGCTGCTCTACTCTACTAATAACAACCTGATGAAAGGCTACTCTACTCTACTAATAACAACCTGATGAAAGGCTACTCTACTCTACTAATAACAACCTGATGAAAGGCTACTCTACTCTACTAATAACAACCTGATGAAAGGCTGCTCTACTCTACTAATAACAACCTGATGAAAGGCTACTCTACTCTACTAATAACAACCTGATGAAAGGCTGCTCTACTCTACTAATAACAACCTGATGAAAGGCTGCTCTACTCTACTAATAACAACCTGATGAAAGGCTGCTCTACTCTACTAATAACAACCTGATGAAAGGCTACTCTACTCTACTAATAACAACCTGATGAAAGGCTGCTCTACTCTACTAATAACAACCTGATGAAAGGCTGCTCTACTCTACTAATAACAACCTGATGAAAGGCTGCTCTACTCTACTAATAACAACCTGATGAAAGGCTGCTCCTACTCTACTAATAACAACCTGATGAAAGGCTACTCTACTCTACTAATAACAACCTGATGAAAGGCTGCTCTACTCTACTAATAACAACCTGATGAAAGGCTGCTCTCTACTCTACTAATAACAACCTCATGAAAGGCTGCTCTACTCTACTAATAACAACCTCATGAAAGGCTGCTCTACTCTACTAATAACAACCTGATGAAAGGCTGCTCTACTCTACTAATAACAACCTCATGAAAGGCTGCTCTACTCTACTAATAACAACCTGATGAAAGGCTGCTCTACTCTACTAATAACAACTTGATGAAAGGCTGCTCTACTCTACTAATAACAACCTGATGAAAGGCTGCCCTTCTACTCTACTCCACTAATAACAACCTCATGTAAGGCTGCTCTACTCCACTAATAACAACCTCATGAAAGGCTACTCTACTCTACTAATAACAACCTCATGAAAGGCTGCTCTACTCTACTAATAATAACCTCATGAAAGGCTGCCCTGCTACTCTACTCTACTAATAACAACCTGATGAAAGGCTTCTCTACTCTACTAATAACAACCTGATGAAAGGCTTCTCTACTCTACTAATAACAACCTAATGAAAGGCTGCTCTACTCTACTAATAACAACCTAATGAAAGGCTGCTCTATTCTACTCTACTAATAACAACCTCATGAAAGGCTGCTCTACTCTACTAATAACAACCTCATGAAAGGCTGCTCTACTCTACTAATAACAACCTCATGAAAGGCTGCTCTACTCTACTAATAACAACCTGATGAAAGGCTGCTCTACTCTACTAATAACAACCTCATGAAAGGCTGCTCTACTCTACTAATAACAACCTCATGAAAGGCTGCTCTACTCTACTAATAACAACCTCATGAAAGGCTGCCCTGCTACTCTACTCTACTAATAACAACCTGATGAAAGGCTACTCTACTCTACTAATAACAACCTGATGAAAGGCTGCTCTACTCTACTAATAACAACCTGATGAAAGGCTGCTCTACTCTACTAATAACAACCTGATGAAAGGCTGCTCTACTCTACTAATAACAACCTCATGAAAGGCTACTCTACTCTACTAATAACAACCTCATGAAAGGCTACTAATAACAACCTGAAAGGCTACTCTACTACTAATAACAACCTCATGAAAGGCTGCTCTACTCTACTCTACTAATAACAACCTGATGAAAGGCTGCTCTACTAATAACAACCTGAAAGGCTGCTACTAATAACAACCTGATGAAAGGCTGCTCTACTCTACTAATAACAACCTGATGAAAGGCTGCTCTACTCTACTAATAACAACCTGATGAAAGGCTGCTCTACTCTACTAATAACAACCTCATGAAAGGCTGCTCTACTCTACTAATAACAACCTCATGAAAGGCTGCTCTACTCTACTAATAACAACCTGATGAAAGGCTGCTCTACTCTACTAATAACAACCTGATGAAAGGCTGCTCTACTCTACTAATAACAACCTGATGAAAGGCTGCTCTACTACTAATAACAACTGAAAATAACAACCTGATGAAAGGCTGCTCTACTCTACTAATAACAACCTGATGAAAGGCTGCTCTACTCTACTAATAACAACCTGATGAAAGGCTACTCTACTCTACTAATAACAACCTGATGAAAGGCTACTCTACTCTACTAATAACAACCTGATGAAAGGCTGCTCTACTCTACTAATAACAACCTGATGAAAGGCTGCTCTACTCTACTAATAACAACCTGATGAAAGGCTGCTCTACTCTACTAATAACAACCTGATGAAAGGCTGCTCTACTCTACTAATAACAACCTGATGAAAGGCTACTCTACTCTACTAATAACAACCTGATGAAAGGCTACTCTACTCTACTAATAACAACCTGATGAAAGGCTGCCCTGCTACTCTACTAATAACAACCTGATGAAAGGCTACTCTACTCTACTAATAACAACCTGATGAAAGGCTAATAACAACCTGATGAAAGGCTACTCTACTCTACTAATAACAACCCATGAAAGGCTACTCTACTAATAACAACCTGATGAAAGGCTAATAACAACCTGATGAAAGGCTGCTCTACTCTACTAATAACAACCTGATGAAAGGCTTCTACTCTACTAATAACAACCTGATGAAAGGCTACTCTACTCTACTAACAACCTGATGAAAGGCTGCTCTACTCTACTAATAACAACCTGATGAAACTAATAACAACCTGATGAAAGGCTGCTCTACTCTACTAATAACAACCTGATGAAAGGCTCTACTCTACTAATAACAACCTCATGAAAGGCTACTCTACTCTACTAACAACCTGAAAGGCAGCTCTACTCTACTAATAACAACCTCATGAAAGGCTGCTCTACTCTCTACTAATAACAACCTGATGAAAGGCTGCTCTACTCTACTAACAACCTCTACTCTACTAATAACAACCTGATGAAAGGCTGCTCTACTCTACTAATAACAACCTGATGAAAGGCTGCTCTACTACTCTACTAATAACAACCTCATGAAAGGCTGCCCTACTAATAACAACCTCTACTCTACTAATAACAACCTGATGAAAGGCTGCTCTACTCTACTAATAACAACCTGATGAAAGGCTCTACTCTACTAATAACAACCTGATGAAAGGCTAACAACCTGAAAGGCTACTACTCTACTAATAACAACCTCATGAAAGGCTACTCTACTCTACTAACAACCTCTACTCTACTAATAACAACCTGATGAAAGGCTACTCTACTCTACTAATAACAACCTGATGAAAGGCTGCTCTACTCTACTAATAACAACCTGATGAAAGCTCTACTCTACTAATAACAACCTGATGAAAGGCTGCTCTACTCTACTAATAACAACCTGATGAAAGGCTGCTCTACTCTACTAATAACAACTCTACTCATGAAAGGCTGCCCTGAAAGGCTCTACTACTAATAACAACCTCATGAAAGGCTAATAACAACCTGATGAAAGGCTGCTCTACTCTACTAATAACAACTTGATGAAAGGCTGCTCTACTCTACTAATAACAACCTCATGAAAGGCTGCTCTACTCTACTAATAACATCCTCATGAAAGGCTGCCCTGCAGCTCTACTACTAACAACCTCATGAAAGGCTGCCCTGCAGCTCTACTCCACTAATAACAACCTGATGAAAGGTTGCTCTGCTACTCTGCTCTACTAATAACAACCTCATGAAAGACTGCTCTGCTACTCTGCTCTACTGAGTTGCGCAGCGGTCTAAGGCACAGCATCTCAGTGTAAGACCAGACAGTGCATCTCACTGCAGTACCTGGTTCGAATCCAGGCTGTATCACATCCGGCCGTGATTGGGAGTCCCAAAGGGCGGTGCACAATTGGCCCAGCATCGTCTGGGTTTGGCCGAGGTAGAGGAGAGGACCCACTGTTCCTAGGCCGTCATTGAAGATAAGAATTTGTTCTTAACTGACTTGCCTAGTTAAATAAAGGTTAAATAGATATATATTTTAAATGCTCTGCCCTACCCTACTTTTCTCTGCCCTACCCTACTCTTCTCTGCCCTACACTACTCTTCTCTGCCCTACCCTACTCTGCTCTGCCCTACCCTACTCATCTGCTCTACCCTAACACCTCATGAAAGGCTCTTCTCTGCCCTACTACTACTCTTCTCTGCCCTACACTACTCTGCTCTGCCCTACCCTACTGATTCTCTGCCCCTACCCACCTGATACTCTGCTCTGCCCTACTCTTCTCTGCCCTGAAGTGCCCTACTCTGCTCTGCCCTAGGCCCTACTCTGCTCTGCCCTACTGCTAGCATCGTCTCTTCTCTGACACTACTCTTCTCTGCCTAATAACAACTACTCTGCTGCTCTACTAATGCCTAGATACCCTACTCTCTGCCCTACCCTACTACTGCTCTGCCCTACCCTACTCTTCTCTGCCCTACACTACTCTTCTCTGCCCTACCCTACTCTGCTCTGCCCTACCCTACTCTTCTCTGCCCTACCCTACTCTGCTCTGCCCTACCCTACTCTTCTCTGCCCTACCCTACTCTTCTCTGCCCTACCCTACTCTGCTCTGCCCTACCCTACTCTGCTCTGCTCTGCCCTACTCTACTCTGCTCTGCCCTACCCTTCTCTGCCCTACTCTGCTCTGCCCTACCCTACTCTGCCCTACTCTGCTCTGCCCTACACTACTCTGCTCTGCCCTACACTACTCTGCTCTGCCCTACTCTACTCTGCTCTGCCCTACTCTTCTCTGCCCTACCCTACTCTCCTACTCTCTCTGCCCCCTACCCTGCTCTGCCCTACCCTACTCTTCTCTGCCCTACCCTACTCTTCTCTGCCCTACCCTGCTCTGCCCTACCCTACTCTTCTGCCCTACCCTACTCTGCTCTGCTCTACACTACTCTTCTCTGCCCTACCCTAATCTTCTCTGCCCTACCCTACCCTGCTCTGTACCCCCTACCCTACTCTGCTCTGCCCTACCCTACTACTCTTCTCTGCCCTACCCTACTCTGCTCTGCCCCCTCTCTGCCCTACCTGCTCTGCTATGCCCTACACTACTCTTCTCTGCCCTACACTACTCTTCTCTGCCCTACACTACTCTTCTCTGCCCTACCCTGCTCTCTTCTCTGCCCTACCCTACTCTTCTCTGCCCTACCCTACTCTTCTCTGCCCTACCCTACTCTTCTCTGCCCTACCCTACTCTGCTCTGCCCTGCCTGCTCTGCCCTACTCTTCTCTGCCCTACCCTACTCTGCTCTGCTCTACCCTACTCTTCTCTGCCCTACCCTAATCTTCTCTGCCCTACCCTACTCTGCTCTGCCCTACCCTGCTCTGCTCTACACTACTCTTCTCTGCCCCTACCCTACTCTGCTCTCTCTGCCCTACCCTACTCTTCTCTGCCCTACCCTACTCTTCTCTGCCCTACCCTACTCTTCTCTGCCCTACCCTGCCCTGCCCTCTGCCCTGCCCTACTCTGCTCTGCCCTGCCCTACTCTGTTCTGCCCTCTGTTCCCTACACTACTCTTCTCTGCCCTACTGCCCTACTCTGCCCTACTCTTCTCTGCCCTACCCTACTCTGCTCTGCCCTACTCTGCTCTGCCCTACTCTGCTCTGCCCCTTCTCTGCCCTACTATGCTCTGCCCTACCCTTCTCTGCCCTACCCTTCTCTGCCCTACTCTGCTTTGCCCCCCTACCCTGCTCCACTCTGTTCTGCCCTACCCTGTTCTGCTTACTCTGTTCTGCCCTACCCTGTTCTGCTCCCCTCGGCGGGGTTGTAAAACAACCGGATACACCGGCTTTTCAGGGGAAATGGAAAGAGAGCATGTGATACTTTTGGACAAGGAGACACGGCCATCTTAACTCCTCCTCCACATTTACTGGATTGGTTGAACAGTGGAAAAGAGCCCCCCCCACAAACACAACAGGAAGAAAGGAAAGCTGCTCCGGCATGCAACGTGAAGTTACAAACCTACAGATCTGAAGTTGCAGGAATAATAGTACGCAGCATGCACAGTAATAATATATAATATAATATCACTATTTCCACTGTGAAACAAAACATTCAAAATGTTCCAATATCTAGGCTATAATAACAAGACCATGGTTTGTCATGTACTCCAACAGCATGGTACTGGAACGTTCTAAAGATTGTTTAAAACACCTCTGGACATAAAATTATACGGACTCGACACACCCACACACTGCTGCGACTCTGTTTATCTTATATCTTGTTTGCCTTGTCACCTTCCCCCTATACATATCTACCTCCATCACTCCAGTATCCCTGTCTCCTTCCCCCTATACATATCTACCTCCATCACTCCAGTATCCCTGTCTCCTTCCCCCTATACATATCTACCTCCATCACTCCAGTATCCCTGTCTCCTTCCCCCTATACATATCTACCTCCATCACTCCAGTATCCCTGTCTCCTTCCCCCTATACATATCTACCTCCATCACTCCAGTATCCCTGTCCCTTCCCCTATACATATCTACCTCCATCACTCCAGTATCCCTGTCCCCTTCCCCTATACATATCTACCTCCATCACTCCAGTATCCCTGTCCCCTTCCCCCTATACATATCTACCTCCATCACTCCAGTATCCCTGTCTCCTTCCCCCTATACATATCTACCTCCATCACTCCAGTATCCCTGTCTCCTTCCCCTATACATATCTACCTCCATCACTCCAGTATCCCTGTCCCCTTCCTATACATATCTACCTCTATCACTCCAGTATCCCTGTCTCCTTCCCCTATACATATCTACCTCCATCACTCCAGTATCCCTGTCCCTTCCCCTATACATATCTACCTCTATCACTCCAGTATCCCTGTCTCCTTCCCCCTATACATATCTACCTCCATCACTCCAGTATCCCTGTCTCCTTCCCTCTATACATATCTACCTCCATCACTCCAGTATCCCTGTATCCTTCACCCTATACATATCTACCTCCATCACTCCAGTATCCCTGTCTCTTTCCCCCTATACATATCTACCTCCATCACTCCAGTATCCCTGTCTCCTTCCCCCTATACATATCTACCTCCATCACTCCAGTATCCCTGTCTCCTTCCCCCTATACATATCTACCTCCATCACTCCAGTATCCCTGTATCCTTCACCCTATACATATCTACCTCCATCACTCCAGTATCCCTGTCTCTTTCCCCCTATACATATCTACCTCCATCACTCCAGTATCCCTGTCTCCTTCCCCCTATACATATCTACCTCCATCCCTCCAGTATCCCTGTCTCCTTCCCCTATACATATCTACCTCCATTACTCCATTACTCCAGTATCCCTGTATCCTTCACCCTATACATATCTACCTCCATCCCTCCAGTATCCTGTCTCCTTCCCCCTATACATATCTACCTCCATCACTCCAGTATCCCTGTCTCCTTCCCCTATACATATCTACCACTACAGTATCCCTGTCACCTTCCCCCTATACATATCTACCTCCATTACTCCAGTATCCCTGTCTCCTATACATATCTACCTCCATTACTCCAGTATCCCTGTCTCCTTACCCCTATACATATCTACCTCCATCACTCCAGTATCCTTGTCTCCTATACATATCTACCTCCATTACTCCAGTATCCCTGTCTCCTTACCCCTATACATATCTACCTCCATCACTCCAGTATCCCTGTCACCTTCCCCCTATACATATCTACCTCTATCACTCCAGTATCCCTGTCACCTTCCCCCTATACATATCTACCTCCATCACTCCAGTATCCCTGTCTCCTTCCCCCTATACATATCTACCTCCATCACTCCAGTATCCCTGTCCCCTTACCCCTATACATATCTACCTCCATTACTCCAGTATCCCTGTCACCTTCCCCCTATACATATCTACCTCCATCACTCCAGTATCCCTGTATCCTTCCCCCTATACATATCTACCTCCATCCCTCCAGTATCCCTGTCTCCTTCCCCCTATACATATCTACCTCCATCACTCCAGTATCCCTGTCTCCTTCCCCCTATACATATCTACCTCCATCACTCCAATATCCCTGTCTCCTTCCCCCTATACATATCTACCTCCATCACTCCAGTATCCCTGTCTCCTTACCCCTATACATATCTACCTCCATTACTCCAGTATCCCTGTCTCCTTCCCCCTATACATATCTACCTCCATCACTCCAGTATCCCTGTCTCCTTCCCCCTATACATATCTACCTCCATCACTCCAATATCCCTGTCTCCTTCCCCCTATACATATCTACCTCCATCACTCCAGTATCCCTGTACATGTTAATATGGTACTGGAAATGACTCTGGAACTGACCCTGGAACTGGTACTGACCCTGGAACTGACCCTGGAACTGAAAGACCATGGAACTGACCCTGGAACTACCCCTGGAACTGCCCCTGAACTGCCCCTGGAACTGACCCTGGAACTACCCCTGGAACTGCCCCTGACCCTAGAACTGCCCCTGACCCTGGAACTGCCCCTGGAACTGCCCCTGGAACTGACCCTGGAACTACCCCTGGAATTGCCCCTGGAACTGACCCTGGAACTGCCCCTGACCCTAGAACTGCCCCTGACCCTGGAACTGCCCCTGGAACTGCCCCTGGAACTACCCCTGGAACTGCCCCTGGAACTACCCCTGGAACTGGAACTGACCCTGAAACTGCCCCTGACCCTAGAACTGCCCCTGACACTGGAACTGCCCCTGACACTGGAACTGCCCCTGGAACTGTACATAGCTTACTTACTTTATTGTATTCTCTTCTTATATCTATCTATTCATCCTGTGTTTTTTTGTTCGACTTTACTTTTCATAAATGTTTTATAGTATTCCTAAAACATTTGATCACATGACTAACCTACAGCTCCTCTCTGTTAGTGGAGGCTCTAACATGACTAACCTACAGCTCCTCTCTGTTTAGTGGAGGCTCCAACATGACTAACCGACAGCTCCTCTCTGTTAGTGGAGGCTCTAACATGACTAACCTACAGCTCCTCTCTGTTAGTGGAGGCTCCAACATGACTAACCGACAGCTCCTCTCTGTTAGTGGAGGCTCCAACATGACTAACCTACAGCTCCTCTGTTAGTGGAGGCTCTAACATGACTAACCTACAGCTCCTCTCTGTTAGTGGAGGCTCCAACATGACTAACCTACAGCTCCTCTCTGTTAGTGGAGGCTCTAACATGACTAACCTACAGCTCCTCTCTGTTAGTGGAGGCTCTAACATGACTAACCTACAGCTCCTCTCTGTTAGTGGAGGCTCCAACATGACTAACCTACAGCTCCTCTCTGTTAGTGGAGGCTCCAACATGACTAACCTACAGCTCCTCTCTGTTAGTGGAGGCTCTAACATGACTAACCTACAGCTCCTCTCTGTTAGTGGAGGCTCCAACATGACTAACCGACAGCTCCTCTCTGTTTAGTGGAGGCTCCAACATGACTAACCTACAGCTCCTCTCTGTTAGTGGAGGCTCCAACATGACTAACCGACAGCTCCTCTCTGTTAGTGGAGGCTCTAACATGACTAACCTACAGCTCCTCTCTGTTAGTGGAGGCTCTAACATGACTAACCTACAGCTCCTCTCTGTTAGTGGAGGCTCTAACATGACTAACCTACAGCTCCTCTCTGTTAGTGGAGGCTCTAACATGACTAACCTACAGCTCCTCTCTGTTAGTGGAGGCTCCAACATGACTAACCTACAGCTCCTCTCTGTTAGTGGAGGCTCCAACATGACTAACCTACAGCTCCTCTCTGTTAGTGGAGGCTCCAACATGACTAACCTACAGCTCCTCTCTGTTAGTGGAGGCTCCAACATGACTAACCGACAGCTCCTCTCTGTTAGTGGAGGCTCCAACATGACTAACCTACAGCTCCTCTCTGTTAGTGGAGGCTCTAACATGACTAACCGACAGCTCCTCTCTGTTAGTGGGGGCTCCAACATGACTAACCTACAGCTCCTCTCTGTTAGTGGAGGCTCCAACATGACTAACCTACAGCTCCTCTCTGTACGTGGAGGCTCTAACATGACTAACCTACAGCTCCTCTCTGTTAGTGGAGGCTCCAACATGACTAACCTACAGCTCCTCTCTGTTAGTGGAGGCTCCAACATGACTAACCTACAGCTCCTCTCTGTTAGTGGAGGCTCCAACATGACTAACCTACAGCTCCTCTCTGTTAGTGGAGGCTCCAACATGACTAACCTACAGCTCCTCTCTGTTAGTGGAGGCTCCAACATGACTAACCTACAGCTCCTCTCTGTTAGTGGAGGCTCCAACATGACTAACCGACAGCTCCTCTCTGTTAGTGGAGGCTCCAACATGACTAACCGACAGCTCCTCTCTGTTAGTGGAGGCTCCAACATGACTAACCGACAGCTCCTCTCTGTTAGTGGAGGCTCCAACATGACTAACCTACAGCTCCTCTCTGTTAGTGGAGGCTCCAACATGACTAACCGACAGCTCCTCTCTGTTAGTGGAGGCTCCAACATGACTAACCTACAGCTCCTCTCTGTTAGTGGAGGCTCCAACATGACTAACCTACAGCTCCTCTCTGTTAGTGGAGGCTCCAACATGACTAACCGACAGCTCCTCTCTCATCCCTGTTATGAGCTGTTAGTGGAGGCTCCAACATGACTAACCTACAGCTCCTCTCTGTTAGTGGAGGCTCCAACATGACTAACCTACAGCTCCTCTCTGTTAGTGGAGGCTCCAACATGACTAACCTACAGCTCCTCTCTGTTAGTGGAGGCTCCAACATGACTAACCTACAGCTCCTCTCTGTTAGTGGAGGCTCCAACATGACTAACCGACAGCTCCTCTCTCATCCCTGTTATGAGCTGTTAGTGGAGGCTCCAACATGACTAACCTACAGCTCCTCTCTGTTAGTGGAGGCTCCAACATGACTAACCTACAGCTCCTCTCTGTTAGTGGAGGCTCCAACATGACTAACCGACAGCTCCTCTCTGTTAGTGGAGGCTCCAACATGACTAACCTACAGCTCCTCTCTGTTAGTGGAGGCTCTAACATGACTAACCTACAGCTCCTCTCTGTTAGTGGAGGCTCCAACATGACTAACCTACAGCTCCTCTCTGTTAGTGGAGGCTCCAACATGACTAACCTACAGCTCCTCTCTGTTAGTGGAGGCTCCAACATGACTAACCGACAGCTCCTCTCTGTTAGTGGAGGCTCTAACATGACTAACCTACAGCTCCTCTCTGTTAGTGGAGGCTCCAACATGACTAACCTACAGCTCCTCTCTGTTAGTGGAGGCTCCAACATGACTAACCTACAGCTCCTCTGTTAGTGGAGGCTCTAACATGACTAACCTACAGCTCCTCTCTGTTAGTGGGGGCTCTAACATGACTAACCTACAGCTCCTCTCTGTTAGTGGAGGCTCCAACATGACTAACCTACAGCTCCTCTCTGTTAGTGGAGGCTCCAACATGACTAACCTACAGCTCCTCTCTGTTAGTGGAGGCTCCAACATGACTAACCGACAGCTCCTCTCTGTTAGTGGAGGCTCCAACATGACTAACCGACAGCTCCTCTCTGTTAGTGGAGGCTCCAACATGACTAACCTACAGCTCCTCTCTGTTAGTGGAGGCTCCAACATGACTAACCTACAGCTCCTCTCTGTTAGTGGAGGCTCCAACATGACTAACCTACAGCTCCTCTCTGTTAGTGGAGGCTCCAACATGACTAACCTACAGCTCCTCTCTGTTAGTGGGGGCTCCAACATGACTAACCTACAGCTCCTCTCTGTTAGTGGGGGCTCCAACATGACTAACCGACAGCTCCTCTCTGTTAGTGGAGGCTCCAACATGACTAACCTACAGCTCCTCTCTGTCAGTGGAGGCTCCAACATGACTAACCTACAGCTCCTCTCTGTTAGTGGAGGCTCTAACATGACTAACCTACAGCTCCTCTCTGTTAGTGGAGGCTCCAACATGACTAACCGACAGCTCCTCTCTGTTAGTGGAGGCTCTAACATGACTAACCTACAGCTCCTCTCTGTTAGTGGAGGCTCCAACATGACTAACCGACAGCTCCTCTCTGTTAGTGGAGGCTCTAACATGACTAACCTACAGCTCCTCTCTGTTAGTGGAGGCTCCAACATGACTAACCTACAGCTCCTCTCTGTTAGTGGAGGCTCCAACATGACTAACCGACAGCTCCTCTCTGTTAGTGGAGGCTCTAACATGACTAACCGACAGCTCCTCTCTGTTAGTGGAGGCTCCAACATGACTAACCGACAGCTCCTCTCTGTTAGTGGAGGCTCCAACATGACTAACCGACAGCTCCTCTCTGTTAGTGGAGGCTCCAACATGACTAACCTACAGCTCCTCTCTGTTAGTGGAGGCTCCAACATGACTAACCTACAGCTCCTCTCTGTTAGTGGAGGCTCCAACATGACTAACCTACAGCTCCTCTCTGTTAGTGGAGGGAGGCTCCAACATGACTAACCTACAGCTCCTCTCTGTTAGTGGAGGCTCCAACATGACTAACCGACAGCTCCTCTCTGTTAGTGGAGGCTCCAACATGACTAACCTACAGCTCCTCTCTGTTAGTGGAGGCTCCAACATGACTAACCTACAGCTCCTCTCTGTTAGTGGAGGCTCCAACATGACTAACCTACAGCTCCTCTCTGTTAGTGGAGGCTCCAACATGACTAACCTACAGCTCCTCTCTGTTAGTGGAGGCTCCAACATGACTAACCTACAGCTCCTCTCTGTTAGTGGAGGCTCTAACATGACTAACCTACAGCTCCTCTCTGTTAGTGGAGGCTCCAACATGACTAACCTACAGCTCCTCTCTGTTAGTGGAGGCTCCAACATGACTAACCTACAGCTCCTCTCTGTTAGTGGAGGCTCCAACATGACTAACCTACAGCTCCTCTCTGTTAGTGGAGGCTCCAACATGACTAACCTACAGCTCCTCTCTGTTAGTGGAGGCTCTAACATGACTAACCTACAGCTCCTCTCTGTTAGTGGAGGCTCCAACATGACTAACCTACAGCTCCTCTCTGTTAGTGGAGGCTCCAACATGACTAACCTACAGCTCCTCTCTGTTAGTGGAGGCTCTAACATGACTAACCGACAGCTCCTCTCTGTTAGTGGAGGCTCTAACATGACTAACCTACAGCTCCTCTCTGTTAGTGGAGGCTCTAACATGACTAACCTACAGCTCCTCTCTGTTAGTGGAGGCTCCAACATGACTAACCTACAGCTCCTCTCTGTTAGTGGAGGCTCCAACATGACTAACCTACAGCTCCTCTCTGTTAGTGGAGGCTCCAACATGACTAACCTACAGCTCCTCTCTGTTATAGTGGAGGCTCCAACATGACTAACCTACAGCTCCTCTCTGTTATAGTGGAGGCTCCAACATGACTAACCTACAGCTCCTCTCTGTTATAGTGGAGGCTCCAACATGACTAACCTACAGCTCCTCTCTGTTATAGTGGAGGCTCCAACATGACTAACCTACAGCTCCTCTCTGTTATAGTGGAGGCTCCAACATGACTAACCTACAGCTCCTCTCTGTTAGTGGAGGCTCCAACATGACTAACCTACAGCTCCTCTCTGTTAGTGGAGGCTCCAACATGACTAACCGACAGCTCCTCTCTGTTAGTGGAGGCTCCAACATGACTAACCTACAGCTCCTCTCTGTTAGTGGAGGCTCCAACATGACTAACCTACAGCTCCTCTCTGTTAGTGGAGGCTCTAACATGACTAACCTACAGCTCCTCTCTGTTAGTGGAGGCTCTAACATGACTAACCTACAGCTCCTCTCTGTTAGTGGAGGCTCTAACATGACTAACCTACAGCTCCTCTCTGTTAGTGGAGGCTCCAACATGACTAATGACAGCTCCTCTCTGTTAGTGGAGGCTCCAACATGACTAACCTACAGCTCCCTCTCTGTTAGTGGAGGCTCCAACATGACTAACCTACAGCTCCTCTCTGTTAGTGGAGGCTCCAACATGACTAACCTACAGCTCCTCTCTGTTAGTGGAGGCTCCAACATGACTAACCTACAGCTCCTCTCTGTTAGTGGAGGCTCCAACATGACTAACCTACAGCTCCTCTCTGTTATAGTGGAGGCTCCAACATGACTAACCTACAGCTCCTCTCTGTTATAGTGGAGGCTCCAACATGACTAACCTACAGCTCCTCTCTGTTATAGTGGAGGCTCCAACATGACTAACCTACAGCTCCTCTCTGTATAGTGGAGGCTCCAACATGACTAACCTACAGCTCCTCTCTGTTAGTGGAGGCTCCAACATGACTAACCTGACTAACAGCTCCTCTCTGTTAGTGGAGGCTCCAACATGACTAACCTACAGCTCCTCTCTGTTAGTGGAGGCTCCAACATGACTAACCTGGAGGCTCCAACAGCTCCTCTCTGTTAGTGGAGGCTCCAACATGACTAACCTACAGCTCCTCTCTGTTAGTGGAGGCTCCAACATGACTAACCGACAGCTCCTCTCTGTTAGTGGAGGCTCCAACATGACTAACCGACAGCTCCTCTCTGTTAGTGGAGGCTCCAACATGACTAACCTACAGCTCCTCTCTGTTAGTGGAGGCTCCAACATGACTAACCTACAGCTCCTCTCTGTTAGTGGAGGCTCCAACATGACTAACCTACAGCTCCTCTCTGTTAGTGGAGGCTCTAACATGACTAACCTACAGCTCCTCTCTGTTAGTGGGGCTCCAACATGACTAACCTACAGCTCCTCTCTGTTAGTGGAGGCTCCAACATGACTAACCTACAGCTCCTCTCTGTTAGTGGAGGCTCTAACATGACTAACCTACAGCTCCTCTCTGTTAGTGGAGGCTCCAACATGACTAACCTACAGCTCCTCTCTGTTAGTGGAGGCTCCAACATGACTAACCGACAGCTCCTCTCTGTTAGTGGAGGCTCCAACATGACTAACCTACAGCTCCTCTCTGTTAGTGGAGGCTCCAACATGACTAACCGACAGCTCCTCTCTGTTAGTGGGGCTCCAACATGACTAACCGACAGCTCCTCTCTGTTAGTGGAGGCTCCAACATGACTAACCTACAGCTAACATGACTAACCGACAGCTCCTGTTAGTGGAGGCTCTAACATGACTAACCGACAGCTCCTCTCTGTTAGTGGAGGCTCCAACATGACTAACCTACAGCTCCTCTCTGTTAGTGGAGGCTCCAACATGACTAACCTACAGCTCCTCTCTGTTAGTGGAGGCTCCAACATGACTAACCTACAGCTCCTCTCTGTTAGTGGAGGCTCCAACATGACTAACCGACAGCTCCTCTCTGTTAGTGGAGGCTCCAACATGACTAACCTACAGCTCCTCTCTGTTATAGTGGAGGCTCCAACATGACTAACCTACAGCTCCTCTCTGTTAGTGGAGGCTCCAACATGACTAACCTACAGCTCCTCTCTGTTAGTGGAGGCTCCAACATGACTAACCTACAGCTCCTCTCTGTTAGTGGAGGCTCCAACATGACTAACCTACAGCTCCTCTCTGTTAGTGGAGGCTCCAACATGACTAACCTACAGCTCCTCTCTGTTAGTGGAGGCTCCAACATGACTAACCTACAGCTCCTCTCTGTTAGTGGAGGCTCTAACATGACTAACCTACAGCTCCTCTCTGTTAGTGGAGGCTCTAACATGACTAACCTACAGCTCCTCTCTGTTAGTGGAGGCTCCAACATGACTAACCTACAGCTCCTCTCTGTTAGTGGAGGCTCCAACATGACTAACCGACAGCTCCTCTCTGTTAGTGGAGGCTCCAACATGACTAACCGACAGCTCCTCTCTCATCCCTGTTATGAGCTGTTAGTGGAGGCTCTAACATGACTAACCGACAGCTCCTCTCTGTCAGTGGAGGCTCCAACATGACTAACCGACAGCTCCTCTCTGTTAGTGGAGGCTCCAACATGACTAACCGACAGCTCCTCTCTGTTAGTGGAGGCTCCAACATGACTAACCTACAGCTCCTCTCTGTTAGTGGAGGCTCTAACATGACTAACCTACAGCTCCTCTCTGTTTAGTGGAGGCTCCAACATGACTAACCGACAGCTCCTCTCTGTTAGTGGAGGCTCTAACATGACTAACCTACAGCTCCTCTCTGTTAGTGGAGGCTCCAACATGACTAACCGACAGCTCCTCTCTGTTAGTGGAGGCTCCAACATGACTAACCTACAGCTCCTCTCTGTTAGTGGAGGCTCCAACATGACTAACCTACAGCTCCTCTCTGTTAGTGGAGGCTCCAACATGACTAACCTACAGCTCCTCTCTGTTAGTGGAGGCTCTAACATGACTAACCTACAGCTCCTCTCTGTTAGTGGAGGCTCCAACATGACTAACCTACAGCTCCTCTCTGTTAGTGGAGGCTCCAACATGACTAACCTACAGCTCCTCTCTGTTAGTGGAGGCTCCAACATGACTAACCTACAGCTCCTCTCTGTTAGTGGAGGCTCCAACATGACTAACCTACAGCTCCTCTCTGTTAGTGGAGGCTCCAACATGACTAACCTACAGCTCCTCTCTGTTAGTGGAGGCTCCAACATGACTAACCTACAGCTCCTCTCTGTTAGTGGAGGCTCCAACATGACTAACCTACAGCTCCTCTCTGTTAGTGGAGGCTCCAACATGACTAACCTACAGCTCCTCTCTGTTAGTGGAGGCTCCAACATGAGGTAACCTACAGCTCCTCTCTGTTAGTGGAGGCTCTAACATGACTAACCTACAGCTCCTCTCTGTTAGTGGAGGCTCCAACATGACTAACCTACAGCTCCTCTCTGTTATAGTGGAGGCTCCAACATGACTAACCGACAGCTCCTCTCTGTTAGTGGAGGCTCCAACATGACTAACCTACAGCTCCTCTCTGTTAGTGGAGGCTCCAACATGACTAACCTACAGCTCCTCTCTGTTAGTGGAGGCTCCAACATGACTAACCTACAGCTCCTCTCTGTTAGTGGAGGCTCCAACATGACTAACCTACAGCTCCTCTCTGTTAGTGGAGGCTCCAACATGACTAACCTACAGCTCCTCTCTGTTAGTGGAGGCTCCAACATGACTAACCTACAGCTCCTCTCTGTTAGTGGAGGCTCCAACATGACTAACCTACAGCTCCTCTCTGTTAGTGGAGGCTCTAACATGACTAACCTACAGCTCCTCTCTGTTAGTGGAGGCTCCAACATGACTAACCTACAGCTCCTCTCTGTTTAGTGGAGGCTCCAACATGACTAACCTACAGCTCCTCTCTGTTAGTGGAGGCTCCAACATGACTAACCGACAGCTCCTCTCTGTTAGTGGAGGCTCCAACATGACTAACCTACAGCTCCTCTCTGTTTAGTGGAGGCTACATGACTAACCTACAGCTCCTCTCTGTTAGTGGAGGCTCCAACATGACTAACCTACAGCTCCTCTCTGTTAGTGGAGGCTCTAACATGACTAACCGACAGCTCCTCTCTGTTAGTGGAGGCTCCAACATGACTAACCTACAGCTCCTCTCTGTTAGTGGGGGCTCCAACATGACTAACCTACAGCTCCTCTCTGTTAGTGGAGGCTCCAACATGACTAACCTACAGCTCCTCTCTGTTAGTGGAGGCTCCAACATGACTAACCTACAGCTCCTCTCTGTTAGTGGAGGCTCCAACATGACTAACCTACAGCTCCTCTCTGTTAGTGGAGGCTCTAACATGACTAACCTACAGCTCCTCTCTGTTAGTGGAGGCTCTAACATGACTAACCGACAGCTCCTCTCTGTTAGTGGAGGCTCCAACATGACTAACCGACAGCTCCTCTCTGTTAGTGGAGGCTCCAACATGACTAACCTACAGCTCCTCTCTGTTAGTGGAGGCTCCAACATGACTAACCGACAGCTCCTCTCTGTTAGTGGAGGCTCCAACATGACTAACCGACAGCTCCTCTCTGTTAGTGGAGGCTCCAACATGACTAACCTACAGCTCCTCTCTGTTAGTGGAGGCTCCAACATGACTAACCTACAGCTCCTCTCTGTTAGTGGAGGCTCCAACATGACTAACCGACAGCTCCTCTCTGTTAGTGGAGGCTCCAACATGACTAACCTACAGCTCCTCTCTGTTAGTGGAGGCTCCAACATGACTAACCGACAGCTCCTCTCTGTTTAGTGGAGGCTCCAACATGACTAACCGACAGCTCCTCTCTGTTAGTGGAGGCTCCAACATGACTAACCGACAGCTCCTCTCTGTTTAGTGGAGGCTCCAACATGACTAACCGACAGCTCCTCTCTGTTAGTGGAGGCTCTAACATGACTAACCTACAGCTCCTCTCTGTTAGTGGAGGCTCCAACATGACTAACCTACAGCTCCTCTCTGTTAGTGGAGGCTCCAACATGACTAACCGACAGCTCCTCTCTGTTAGTGGAGGCTCTAACATGACTAACCGACAGCTCCTCTCTGTTAGTGGAGGCTCCAACATGACTAACCGACAGCTCCTCTCTGTTTAGTGGAGGCTCCAACTGCTGCTGTAAAATAACACCATCACGCTCCACATCTCTGACTGTTGAATCTAAATGGAATCTGCGGTTGAGGCTCTGATCCTCTGGGAATTAGCAGTGTGTGACTGCCAGGGTTTATTTTAGTACCCCGTTTGGTTTGATCTGTATTGGAATGTGGCATAGTAGACGTCGTGGGATTGTGTAGGTAGAGTGTGTGCAGCAGGTTCGGTGTATATAATCACATTTAGTAGACGTAGTGGGATTGTGTAGGTAGAGTGTGTGCAGCACGTTCAGTGTATATAATCACATTTAGTAGACGTAGTGGGATTGTGTAGGTAGAGTGTGTGCAGCACGTTCGGTGTATATAATCACATTTAGTAGACGTCGTGGGATTGTGTAGGTAGAGTGTGTGCAGCAGGTTCGGTGTATATAATGGGACTTAACTGTGAAATGCTTGATCGTGAGCACTTCCCAACCATGATGAGTTTAAAAAATATATAGAATAATAAAAATACTAACACAAGAGGTATCAAATACACAAGAATGGAGCTATAAACAGGAAGTACCAGATCAATGTGGAGCTATATACAGGAAGTACCAGATCAATGTGGAGCTATATACAGGAAGTACCAGATCAATGTGGAGCTATATACAGGAAGTACCAGATCAATGTGGAGCTATATACAGGAAGTACCATATCAATGTGGAGCTATATACAGGAAGTACCAGATCAATGTGGAGCTATATACAGGAAGTACCAGATCAATGTGGAGCTATATACAGGAAGTACCAGATCAATGTGGAGCTATATACAGGAAGTACCAGATCAATGTGGAGCTATAAACAGGGAGTACCAGATCAATGTGGAGCTATATACAGGAAGTACCAGATCAATGTGAAGCTATATGCAGGAAGTACCAGATCAATGTGGAGCTATATACAGGAAGCATCAGTACCAGATCAATGTGGAGCTATATACAGGAAGCATCAGTACCAGATCAATGTGGAGCTATATACAGGAAGCATCAGTACCAGATCAATGTGGAGCTATATACAGGAAGTACCAGATCAATGTGGAGCTATATACAGGAAGTATCAGATCAATGTGGAGATATATACAGGAAGTACCAGATCAATGTGCAGCTATAGACAGGGAGTACCAGATCAATGTGGAGCTATATACAGGAAGTACCAGATCAATGTGGAGGATAGATAAGGTATTTGAGGTAGATATGTACATGAAGGCAGGGTAAAGTGACCAGGCATCAGGATAGATAATAATAAGGTATTTGAGGTAGATATGTACATGAAGGCAGGGTAAAGTGACTAGACATCAGTATAGATAATAATAAGGTATTTGAGGTAGATATGTACATGAAGGCAGGGTAAAGAGACCAGGCATCAGGATAGATAATAATAAGGTATTTGAGGTAGATATGAACATGTAGGCAGGGTAAAGTGACTAGACATCAGGATAGATAATAATAAGGTATTTGAGGTAGATATGTACATGAAGGCAGGGTAAAGTGACATCAGGATAGATAATAATAAGGTATTAGAGGTAGATATGTACATGAAGGCAGGGTAAAGTGACCAGTCATCAGGATAGATAATAATAAGGTATTTGAGGTAGATATGTACATGAAGGCAGGGTAAAGTGACCAGTCATCAGGATAGATAATAATAAGGTATTTGAGGTAGATATGTACATGAAGGCAGGGTAAAGTGACCAGTCATCAGGATAGATAATAATAAGGTATTTGAGGTAGATATGTACATGAAGGCAGGGTAAAGTGACCAGTCATCAGGATAGATAATAATAAGGTATTTGAGGTAGATATGTACATGAAGGCAGGGTAAAGTGACCAGTCATCAGGATAGATAATAATAAGGTATTTGAGGTAGATATGTACATGAAGGCAGGGTAAAGTGACTCGGCATCAGGATAGATAATAATGAGGTATTTGAGGTAGATATGTACATGAAGGCAGGGTAAAGTGACCAGTCATCAGGATAGCGTAAAGCATAAAATAAAGAACAGAGTAAAAAGTGTTTGTGTTGTCGGTATATGTGTGTGTTGTGTGGGACTCAGTAGTTCAGACCATCCTCTGACACCACGTGATATTGAAGTCCAGGATGTGATGTATTGGTATATACCCAGGCGGTGATGCAGCCAGTCAAGATGCTCTCGATGGTGCAGCTGTAAAACTTTTTGAGGATCTGAAGGCCCATGCCAAATATTTTCATTCTCCTAAGGGGGAAGCAGCTGTGTCTGTGTCGCGTGTGTGGATTGTTTGTCAGACAGAATATGTGTGTTAAGACTATGTCAAACTGTGAGCTCAGTGGGGCGGGCCCTGGTGAAGCCTGTGGCCTGAGTGACTCACCCAGAGGTACTGTACAGTCGTGGCCAAAAGTTTTGAGAATGACACAAAGTATGCTGCCTCAGTTTGTATGATGACAATTTGCATATACTCCAGAATGTTATGAAGAGTGATCAGATTAATTACAATTAATTGCAAAGTCCCTCTTTGCCATGCAAATGAACTAAACCCCCCCCCAAACCATTTCCACTGCATTTCAGCCCTGCCACAAAAGGACCAAAAGGACTCTGTCATGCTGATTGGGGGGGTGGTGCTTGGAATCATTGTTCTTCCTCTGTCAACCATGGTTACCTGCAAGGAAACACGTGCCATCATCATTGCTTTGCATAAAAAAGGCTTCACAGGCAAGGATATTGCTGCCAGTAAGATTGCACCTAAATCAACCATTTATCGGATCATCAAGAACTTCAAGGAGAGCGGTTCAATTGTTGTGAAGAAGGCTTCAGGGCGCCTCCTAAAGTTGATTCAGTTGCGGGATCGGGGCACCACCAGTACAGAGCTTGCTCAGGAATGGCAGCAGGCAGGTGTGAGTGCATCTGCACGCACAGTGAGGCGAAGACTTTTGGAGGATGGCCTGGTGTCAAGAAGGGCAGCAAAGAAGCCACTTTTCTCCAGGAAAAACATCAGGGACAGACTGATATTCTGCAAAAGGTACAGGGATTGGACTGCTGAGGACTGGGGTAAAGTCATTTTCTCTGATGAATCCCCTTTACGATTGTTTGGGGCGTCCGGAAAAAAGCTTGTCCGGAGAAGACAAGGTGAGCGCTACCATCAGTCCTGTGTCATGCCAACGGTAAAGCATCCTGAGACCATTCATGTGTGGGGTTGCTTCTCAGCCAAGGGAGTGGGCTCACTCACAATTTTGTCTAAGAACACAGCCCTGGATATAGAATGGTACCAACACATCCTCAGAGAGCAACTTCTCCCAACCATCCAGGAACAGTTTGGTGACGAACAATGCCTTTCCAGCATGATGGAGCACCTTGCCATAAAGCAAAAGTGATAACTAAGTGGCTAAGGGAACAAAATATTGATATTTTGGGTCCATGGCCAGGAAACTCCCCAGACCTTAATCCCATTGAGAACTTGTGGTCAATCCTCAAGAGGCGTGTGTACAAACAAAACCCCACAAATTCTGACAAACTCCAAGCATTGATTATGCAAGAATGGGCTGCCATCAGTCAGGATGTGGCCCAGAAGTTAATTGACATTATGCCAGGGCGGATTGCAGCGGTCTTGAAAAAGAAGGGTCAACACCGCAAAAAAGCCTTTTACACTTATGAAATGCTTGTAATTATACGTCAGTATCCATAGTAACATCTGACAAAAATATCTAAAGACACTGAAGCAGCAAACTTTGTGGAAATTAATATTTGTGTCATTCTCAAAACTTTTGGCCACGACTGTACATATGGGACATTACTGACAGCTCTCTTTAGAAACAACCAGAATCAGAGAGACATCCGTAAACAGAGAGAGCAGATCCTCTTCAACAGCAACGTCCAACCTGCTCAACGCAGTCAACAGTAAACCGTCTGTGTTGTTTTGGCACTAAATTCAGACTACTATACATCTAATCAGATACTCTAGTTCTCTCCTCAGTCAGTCCATAGCTTAGTCCAATGTGTCGGTACTCAACACCAGCTCAGTCAGTCCAATGTGTCGGTACTCAACACCAGCTCAGTCAGTCCAATGTGTCAGTACTCAACACCAGCCCAGTCAGTCCAATGTGTCGGTACTCAACACCAGCCCAGTCAGTCCAATGTGTCGGTACTCAACACCAGCCCAGTCAGTCCAATGTGTCAGTACTCAACACCAGCTCAGTCAGTCCAATGTGTCAGTACTCAACACCAGCCCAGTCAGTCCAATGGGTCAGTACTCAACACCAGCCGTCAGTCCAATGTGTCGGTACTCAACACTAGCCCAGTCAGTCCAATGTGTCGGTACTCAACACCAGCCCAGTCAGTCCAATGTGTCGGTACTCAACACCAGCCCAGTCAGACCAGAGGATGTTTTATTTCACAGCTCAGTGTTCTAGCCGTACGCTCTCTCCCTGCTCCAACAGGGATCACGACAATAGGAAGGTTGGTTACAATGTGCGCTGGGTTTGTGCGCGACGCAAACCCACCAAAGTATAACAACAGCAGGGTAAGAAAGGAAGGGGGCTAGCAGTTAATTAAGAACCAGGGTTTAATGGCAGGTAAGGACTTAACACCAGCAGACTGGCCAAGTCACTTCTCTGGATAACAGGCTGTTGAGAGGAGTTAAACTAAGTTGGCAAAGTAATTGTAAATTGGCAACGTTATTGTTGGCTACATTCCTTCAACCAAGTACTCTTTTAAGGCCTCTATCTGAATGGTTTTTATATTTTAGGTATTCAAAGTACGACAGAAAATAGCCACAATGCAAGTATAATTGAAGAGTATAGGATATAAGAAAACTTGGGTTTAGAGAAAATTAATATGTACTTGTGGAGAGTAAGGCTAGGTTCCATGTGAAACAAGGATGGCTAACTTACCTTCTGATATAGCGTGAGGTTTGATGACACAACAGGCACAGTCTGTGCAATTGGCCGTGTTAGCGGGACCATGGCCCGCTGTGGATGGGAAGAAAAACTCCAGCTCCTAAACAGAAGAACAAAGCATTACTCACTACTGGTGTCCCCCAGGGTTTGGTACTAGGTCCTCTATAATGTCTCACTACTGGTGTCCCCCAGGGCTTGGTACTAGGTCCTCTATAAGGTCTCACCACTGGTTTCCCCCAAGGCTTGGTACTAGGTCCTCTATAAGGTCTCACCACTGGTTTCCCCCAGGGCTTGGTACTAGGTCCTCTATAATGTCTCACTACTGGTGTCCCCCAGGGCTCTGCACTAGGTCCTTTATAATGTCTCAATACTGGTGTTCCCCATGGCTCTGTACTAGGTCTCAATAATGTATCTGTACTAGGTCCTCTCCTGTTCTCACTACTTGTGTCCCCCTGGGCTCTGCACAAGGTCCTCTATAATGTCTCACTACTGATGTCCCCCAGGGCTCAGTACTTCTCACTACTAGAATGACTTACTCTTGCTGCTGAAGCCAGTGAGTCAGACCCATGTCCAGCGTTTCTGGTGCCATCTGTGCCAAACTGAGCTCTCAGGCTTGGTGGGGCCTCTTTCCGTGCTACGCCCGAGTCAGTGGGGCCTAGAATCCTTCTCCACACTGACACTGCCTCGTCACCCATCAGCTCCATGGCAACCACGGGGCCAGAGGTCATAAACTGCACCAGGTTGCTAAAAAGAAACATTGTTTTATGCAAACTCCAATAAAAACAGTCAGAATAACACTTTCAGCAACATAACCTTTAATAGAATCTCCAATAAACTACTTATGAACTATTTCTACTCAGATGGTGTGGAATATGTAACTCAGACGGTGAGGAATATGTAACTCAGACGGTGAGGAATATGTAACTCAGATGGTGAGGAATATGTAACTCAGACGGTGAGGAATATGTAACTCAGACGGTGAGGAATATGTAACTCAGACGGTGAGGAATATGTTACTCAGACGGTGAGGAATATGTAACTCAGACGGTGAGGAATATGTAACTCAGACGGTGAGGAATATGTAACTCAGACGGTGAGGAATATGTAACTCAGACGGTGAGGAATATGTAACTCAGACGGTGAGGAATATGTAACTCAGACGGTGAGGAATATGTAACTCAGACGGTGAGGAATATGTAACTCAGACGGTGAGGAATATGTAATTGAAGGTCACATTTTTAAAGGTTAAGTACTACAGATCACCATCTGAGATTTTGAATTATTCAGTTGAAATGTGTAGGTGAAACTACTTCTAATTCTCTTGATTTACGGGAGGTGATTGTCCCTGTCAAGACTGTTGAAATGTCACCACAATGTCAGTGCAATACATGTCACATAGAGAGACTGCTAATAATGGTGGTTACTGGTTAGATGGCCCTTGGAGCCTCCTTGAAACATGCCCCTGGCCGCTCTGCTCACACAGAGAGAAGACAGGCTAATCATTTACACAGGAAGGACTCACTTGAAGAAAGACTTTGTCTGATGTTCAGTGTAAAAGTCTGCCGCCTGCTTCCTGTAAAGGAACCCATAAACACACAGGGTTAATGAGTGATCAGATTAAGTCAGGCGTTGACTCGATAGGGCTCTGGTCTATAGTAGTGCACTACATAGGGAATAGGGCTCTGGTCTAAAGTAGTGCACTACATAGGGAATAGGGCTCTGGTCTATAGTAGTGCACTACATAGGGAATAGGGCTCTGGTCTAAAGTAGTGCACTATATAGGGAATAGGGCTCTGGTCTAAAGTAGTGCACTACATAGGGAATAGGGCTCTGGTCTAAAGTAGTGCACTACATAGGGAATAGGGCTCTGGTCTATAGTAGTGCACTACATAGGGAATAGGGCTCTGGTCTATAGTAGTGCACTATATAGGGAATAGGGCTCTGGTCTAAAGTAGTGCACTACATAGGGAATAGGGCTCTGGTCTATAGTAGTGCACTACATAGGGAATAGGGCTCTGGTCTAAAGTAGTGCACTACATAGGGAATAGGGCTCTGGTCTAAAGTAGTGCACTACATAGGGAATAGGGCTCTGGTCTAAAGTAGTGCACTACATAGGGAATAGGGCTCTGGTCTAAAGTAGTGCACTATATAGGGAATAGGGCTCTGGTCTAAAGTAGTGCACTACATAGGGAATAGGGCTCTGGTCTATAGTAGTGCACTACATAGGGAATAGGGCTCTGGTCTAAAGTAGTGCACTACATAGGGAATAGGGCTCTGGTCTAAAGTTGTGCACTATGTAGGGAATAGGGCTCTGGTCTAAAGTAGTGCACTACATAGGGAATAGGGCTCTGGTCTAAAGTTGTGCACTATGTAGGGAATAGGGCTCTGGTCTAAAGTAGTGCACTACATAGGGGAATAGGGCTCTGGTCTAAAGTAGTGCACTATATAGGGAATAGGCTCTGGTCTAAAGTAGTGCACTACATAGGGAATAGGGCTCTGGTCTAAAGTAGTGCACTACATAGGGAATAGGGCTCTGGTCTAAAGTAGTGCACTACATAGGGAATAGGGCTCTGGTCTAAAGTAGTGCACTACATAGGGAATAGGGCTCTGGTCTAAAGTAGTGCACTACATAGGGAATAGGGCTCTGGTCTAATGTAGTGCACTATATAGGGAATAGGGCTCTGGTCTAAAGTAGTGCACTACATAGGGAATAGGGCTCTGGTCTAAAGTAGTGCACTACATAGGGAATAGGGCTCTGGTCTAAAGTTGTGCACTATGTAGGGAATAGGGCTCTGGTCTAAAGTAGTGCACTACATAGGGAATAGGGCTCTGGTCTAAAGTAGTGCACTACATAGGGAATAGGGCTCTGGTCTAAAGTAGTGCACTAAATAGGGGAATAGGGCTGCACTACATAGGGGAATAGGGCTCTGGTCTATAGTAGTGCACTACATAGGGAATAGGGCTCTGGTCTAAAGTAGTGCACTACGTAGGGGAATAGGGCTCTGATCTAAAGTAGTGCAGTACATAGGGAATATGGCTCTGGTCTAAAGTAGTGCACTACATAGGGGAATAGGGCTCTGGTCTAAAGTAGTGCACTACATAGGGGAATAGGGCTCTGGTCTAAAGTAGTGCACTACATAGGGGAATAGGGCTCTGGTCTATAG
>NC_068442.1:55722374-55732374 GCF_023373465.1 Oncorhynchus keta
GACCTAAGACAACACTACATAGAGACCTAAGACAACACTACATAGAGACCCAAGACAACACTACATAGAGACCCAAGACAACACTACATAGAGACCCAAGACAACACTACATAAAGAGGGACCTAAGACAACACTACATAGAGACCTAAGACAACACTACATAGAGACCTAAGACAACACTACATAAAGAGAGACCTAAGACAACACTACATAGAGAGAGACCTAAGACAACACTACATAGAGAGAGACCTAAGACAACAACACAACATGGTAGCAGCACATGGTACATGTGGTACAAACATTGTTAGGCACAGACAACAGCACAACGGGCAAAAAGGTAGAGACAACAAAATATCACGCGAAGCAGCCGCCACTGTCACTAAGTGTGATCGAGTCTTTGAATATAGAGATATATAGAGATAGAACGGTCCAGTGGGAGCGTTTGTTGCAGCTCGTTCCAGTCACTAGCTGCAGCGAACTGAAAGGAAGAGTCACCAAGGGATGTTTGGGGACCTTTAACAGAATTTGACTGGCAGAACAGGTGATGTGGAGAATGAGGGTTGCTTCTTACAGAACCACACTACCTTTGTTTTGGAGGTGTTCGGAACGAGGTTAAGGTCAGAGAAAGCTTGTTGGACACTAAGAAAGCTTTGTTGTAGAGTGTTTAACACAAAATCCGGGGAGGGGCCAGCTGAGTATACATAGATGAGAGCTTCCTACTGCCTGAGCTATGCTGTTGATGTAAATTGAGAAGAGCATGGGGCCTAGGATCGAGCCTTGGGGTACTGACTTTACACATTGCACTCTTTGGGAGAGGTAGTTAGCAAACCAGGCCAAAGACCCCTCAGAGACACCAATACTCCTTAGCCGACTCACAAGAATGTTCTACCGTATCAAAAGCTTTGGCCAAGTCAATCAAAAAAGCAGCACATTATTGCTTATAGTCAAGGACAGAGGGGACATCATTGAGGGCCTTTAAGGTCGCAGTGACTTGGGTTGCACATTTTGGGGAATATTCAGAGGTGGAAACGTTCCGTGGGAATTAACGGGAATATATGGGAATTAATGGAAACATATGCAAATTAATATTAATACCATTTAAATGTAGATTTAAATGTAGTTTTTTGCATTGGATATATTTACCATATATGGAGACAGAAACATAAACCTTTTAACTTATCATAAGTAGACAATTGCAAATGATTAAATCCTTCCAATAGAAATTTAAAAAACAATTTAGTTATGAATTGAACTTTAATTAAATGAGTTGACTCTTCACATGTGATGATTTCACTGAACAACAAAAGGGAATATTGAATGATCTCCAATGATCCATCGCATCTCCCAAAAACATTTTCAACATACATCTGTAAAATGATAGTCTAGAAACTAAAGCTTTGGTTGTCTTCCTCTCAGGCTTCCATGTCTTCTCCCTGGACCTCCTCAATGTCCACCTCTTGAACATCCGACTCTGAGGCCTCATCTTCACTGTCACTTTCCAATCTTGCTCGTTGTCAGGCTCAAAAAGCCTCAAATTTGCCCAGATGGCCACCAATTTTTCAAGTCTTGTATTGGTCGTGCTTTGGTGTGTGTGTTCCCAAACAAGGACCAGTTGCGCTCTGTGGGGGCTGATGTTGGTGGGATTTGGAGGATGATGGAGGCAACAGAGGAAAAAGCCTCAGATCCACAAAGTCCACCAGGTGGCTGATGAGATATGTTGGCATGACTGACATGTTTGCATCTCCATCCCAAAGCCCTTGTTTGGAAGTGTACTTCGCCAGACTGCCAAGAACCTTGCCCTCATCCAGGCCAAGGTGGTGAGACACGGTAGTGATGACACCATAGGCCTTGTTCATCTCTGCACCAGACAGGATGCTCTTGCCAGCATACTTGGGGTCCAACATGTACGCTGTGGCGTGTATAGGCTTCGGGCAGAAGTCCTCACGCTTTTTGATGTATTTCAGAACTGCAGTTTCCTCTGCTTGGAGCAACAGTGAAGTAGGGAGGGCAGTACGGATTCATTATCTTACATCTGCAAGCAGAGTCTGAACATCAGGCAGAATGGCATGGTCTCCCTCAATCCCTGCAATGCTGGTTTCAGGAGTTTCAGGCCGCTTACCACTCTCTCCCAAAATAAATCATCCAGGAGGATCCTCATGATGGGGCTGTCCGAATCGGCAGACTGTGATATGGCCATTTCTCTGAGAGACTCCTTCCGCTCCAGGAGACTGTCAAACATGATGACAACACCACCCCAACGGGTGTTGCTGGGAAGCTTCAATGTGGTGCTCTTATTCATCTCACTTTGCTTGGTGAGGTAGATTTCTGCTATAACTTGATGACCCTTCACATACCTAACCATTGCCATGGCTCTCCTGTAGAGTGTATCCATTGTTTTCAGTGCCATGATGTCCGTGAGGAGCAGATTCAATGCATGAGCAGCACAGCCAATGGGTGTGATGTGAGGGTAGGACTCCTCCACTTTAGACCAAGCAGCCTTCATGTTCGCAGCATTGTCTGTCACCAGTGCAAATACCTTCTGTGGTCCAAGGTCATTGATGACTGCCTTCAGCTCATCTGCAATGTAGAGACCAGTGTGTCTGCTGTCCCTTGTGTCTGTGCTCTTGTAGAATACTGGTTGAGGGGTGGAGATGATGTAGTTAATTATTCCATGCCCACGAACATTCAACCACCCATCAGAGATATTTGCAATGCAGTCTGCTTTCTCTATGATTTGCTTGACCTTCGCTTGAACTCTGTTGAACTCTGCATCCAGCAAATGCGTAGATAATACTTGCCTGGTTGGAGGGGTGTATGCTGGGCGAAGAACATTCAGAAATCTCTTCTAATACACATTGCCTGTGAGCATCAGAAGTGAACAAGTTGCACACTAAGCTCGAGCAAGACATTCATCAGCATTTCTCTGACTACGTTCCTCCATTGAGTCATAAACACTTCTGATTCCAGGAGGACTATGAGCTGTTGCTATCAATAAGGTGTCTGATTCCAGGAGGACTATGAGTTGTTGCTATCGATAAGGTGTCTGATTCCAGGAGGACCATGAGTTGTTGCTATCGATAAGGTGTCTGATTCCAGGAGGACTATGAGTTGTTGCTATCGATAAGGTGTCTGATTCCAGGAGGACTATGAGTTGTTGCTATCGATAAGGTGTCTGATTCCAGGAGGACCATGAGTTGTTGCTATCGATAAGGTGTCTGATTCATCCTTTTCACCTTGAATAGAAGTAGAGGGAGTTTTGTCAGAGGTTGCTTGTTGTGAACGCTGGGGGAACTTTATGCACTTGGCCAGATGATTCTGCATCTTTGTTGTATTCTTCACATATGATTTGGAACAGTATTTGCAAATGTACACAGCTTTTCCTTCTACATTAGCTGCAGTGAAATGTCTCCACACATCAGTTAGTGACCATGGCATTTTCCTGTAAAGATTAGAAAAAAAAAAAAAAAAAACAAATACAATTCCATGTACAGATAAATAGTTAAGCAGTTAGATTAAACAAATCCTTTGTAAGATAAATGTTTTAAAATGAAATGTATGGAAACCGGTGAATTAACACTCCTCAGTTAGCAGGCTCAAGGAAGCTAAACCCCACATGGTAGCAAAAACTAACTAGCAGAAACAAGTTAGAAATTATTTAAATACACTTTGCTGTAGGCTACTATTTATTAGTTAACAAAAAAAAGCATGTGTGCCACATAAAATAAATTCACCCTACCCAGTATCATAATTAAAACTTACCAGAAAGCATGTAGTCCTTGGCTCAGACAGTGTAGTAGCGTGGGCTCAATAGCATCTCATTAGTGTACAAGATCTTGAGAATCAGCTGTGCATGTGATGGACGAATGCACTGTGCATCAAAGCAGGGACCGAGAGACTGAAAAACAGCTTCCATCTCAAGGCCATCAGACAGCTAAACAGCCATCACTAACTCAGAGAGGATGCTGCCTACATTGACACCCAATCACTGGCCACTTTAATAAATGGATCACTCGTCACTTTAAATAATGCCACTTTAATAATGTTTACATATCATGTATATACTGTATTTTATACCATCTACTGCACCTTGCCGATGCCGCTCGGCCATCGCTCATCCATATATTTATATGTACATATTCTCATTCCATCCCTTTACACTTGTGTGTATTATGTAGTTGTTGTGAAATGGTTAGATTACTTGTTAGATATTACTGCACTGTCGGAACTAGAAGCACAAGCATTTCGCTACACTCACATTAACATCTGCTAACCATGTGTATGTGACCAATAACATCTGCTGACCATGTGTATGTGGACCATTAACATCTGCTAACCATGTGTATGTGACCAATAACATCTTCTAACCATGTGTATGTGACCAATAACATCTGCTAACCATGTGTATGTGACCAATAACATCTGCTAACCATGTGTACGTGACCAATAACATCTGCTAACCATGTGTACGTGACCAATAACATCTGCTAACCATGTGTATGTGACCAATAACATCTGCTAACCATGTGTATGTGACCAATAACATCTGCTAACCATGTGTATGTGACCAATAACATCTGCTAACCATGTGTACGTGACCATTAACATCTGCTAACCATGTGTACGTGACCATTAACATCTGCTAACCATGTGTACGTGACCATTAACATCTGCTAACCATGTGTATGTGACCAATAACATCTGCTAACCATGTGTATGTGACCAATAACATCTGCTAACCATGTGTATGTGACCAATAACATCTGCTAACCATGTGTATGTGACCATTAACATCTGCTAACCATGTGTATGTGACCAATAACATCTGCTAACCATGTGTATGTGACCAATAACATCTGCTAACCATGTGTATGTGACCAATAACATCTGCTAATCATGTGACCAATAACATCTGCTAATCATGTGACCAATAACATCTGCTAACCATGTGTATGTGACCAATGACATCTGCTAACCATGTGTATGTGACCAATAACATCTGCTAACCATGTGTATGTGACCAATAACATCTGCTAACCATGTGTATGTGACCAATGACATCTGCTAACCATGTGTATGTGACCATTAACATCTGCTAACCATGTGACCAATAACATCTGCTAACCATGTGACCAATAACATCTGCTAACCATGTGACCAATAACATCTGCTAACCATGTGTATGTGACCAATAGCATCTGGTAATCATGTGACCAATAACATCTGCTAACCATGTGTATGTGACCAATAACATCTGCTAACCATGTGACCAATAACATCTACTAACCATGTGTATGTGACCAATAACATCTGCTAACCATGTGTATTTGACAAATAAAATTTGATTAGATTATTAACAAGATTTTCCAACACTTTTGATAAACAGGGCAAAATTAAAATTGGCCAATAACAGTTAGTATCAGCTTGATCCTTTTAAATAAGGACAAACCGTGGCTGCCTTCCAGCTCAGCCATGTGCTTCCTGTCAGTAACAACCACATCATCATCATTAAGGGACATGTGCTCCTTGTCAGTAACAACCACATCATCAACATTAAGGGACATGTTCTCCTTGTCAGTAACAACCACATCATCAACATTAAGGGACATGTGCTTCCTGTCAGTAACAACCACATCATCAACATTAAGGGACATGTGCTTCCTGTCAGTAACAACCACATCATCAACAATAAGGGACATGTGCTTCCTGTCAGTAACAACCACATCATCAACATTAAGGGACATGTGCTTCCTGTCAGTACCACATCATCAACATAAGGGACATCATCAACATCATCAACATTAAGGGACATGTGCTTCCTGTCAGTAACAACCACATCATCAACATTAAGGGACATGTGCTTCCTGTCAGTAACAACCACATCATCAACATTAAGGGACATGTGCTTCCTGTCAGTAACAACCACATCATCAACATTAAGGGACATGTGCTTCTTGTCAGTAACAACCACATCATCAACATTAAGGGACATGTGCTTCTTGTCAGTAACAACCACATCATCAACAATAAGGGACATGTGCTTCCTGTCAGTAACAACCACATCATCAACATTAAGGGACATGTTCTCCTTGTCAGTAACAACCACATCATCAACATTAAGGGACATGTGCTTCCTGTCAGTAACAACCACATCAACATTAAGGGACATGTGCTTCCTGTCAGTAACAACCACATCATCAACATTAAGGGACATGCGCTTCCTGTCAGTAACAACCACATCATCAACATTAAGGGACATGTGCTTCCTGTCAGTAACAACCACATCAACAACATTAAGGGACATGTGCTTCCTGTCAGTAACAACCACATCATTAACATTAAGGGACATGTGCAGCTTAGAGGAAGAGGGTCTAGAACGAATGTCCCTTTTCAAGTCGATGATGGCGTGCTGGTTGGACTGGCGGGCCATCAGTTTACCAGTCAAATCGCCAGGGTTAGAGGTTCCAAGCTCATTCTATTCATCCTTTTCTACACCTTGCTTGTTTCAGCAAGTGGCAACACGGTTTCATCACGTTGTTATCACAGAAATGGACTCAAACGCTACGAATGCCTGTCCCGTCTTCAGTCAGCTGTTTGTTGCAAAAAAAGGTTAGTACAGTCATTTTCATTTTCATGACAGTATTTCTCCCGAACTGTCGGTGACAGGGTTGTGCCAGCCCTAGTGAGGAGGATAGGATATTACTGGCAAACCACATGAGGTATCAAATTGCACGGTAATGTATTACAAACTCACCTCCGGACGGAAAGAACATAGACAGAGGACAAACTATTCTTATACACAGACACAAAGACAACCTTTCTGCTTTGTTTGCAATCCAACACTGAGAGCCTTTTGCTGCCTGCTAACGTTATAGGTTCACTACAGGTCGCCTGGCACGCCATATGTTGACAACAGGTAATAACACAGCCCAGGTCCCCTGGCACGCCATATGTTGACAACAGGTAATAACACAGCCCAGGTCCCCTGGCACGCCATATGTTGACAACAGGTAATAACACAGCCCAGGTCCCCTGGCACGCCATATGTTGACAACAGGTAATAACACAGCCCAGGTCCCCTGGCACGCCATATGTTGACTACAGGTAATAACACAGCCCAGGTCCCCTGGCACGCCATATGTTGACAACAGGTAATAACACAGCCCAGGTCCCCTGGCACGCCATATGTTGACAACAGGTAATAACACAGCCCAGGTCCCCTGGCACGCCATATGTTGACAACAGGTAATAACACAGCCCAGGTCCCCTGGCACGCCATATGTTGACAACAGGTAACAACACAGCCCAGGTCCCCTGGCACGCCATATGTTGACAACAGGTAATAACACAGCCCAGGTCCCCTGGCACGCCATATGTTGACTACAGGTAAGGTCCCCTAATAACACAGCCCAGGTCCCCTGGCACGCCATATGTTGACAACAGGTAACAACACAGCCCAGGTCCCCTGGCACGCCATATGTTGACAACAGGTAATAACACAGCCCAGGTCCCCTGGCACGCCATATGTTGACAACAGGTAATAACACAGCCCAGGTCCCTGGCACAGCCATATGTTGACAACAGGTAATAACACAGCCCAGGTCCCCTGGCACGCCATATGTTGACAACAGGTAATAACACAGCCCAGGTCCCCTGGCACGCCATATGTTGACAACAGGTAATAACACAGCCCAGGTCCCCTGGCACGCCATATGTTGACAACAGGTAATAACACAGCCCAGGTCCCCTGGCACGCCATATGTTGACTACAGGTAATAACACAGCCCAGGTCCCCTGGCACGCCATATGTTGACTACAGGTAATAACAAAGCCCAGGTCCCCTGGCACGCCATATGTTGACTACAGGTAATAACACAGCCCAGGTCCCCTGGCACGCCATATGTTGACAACAGGTAATAACACAGCCCAGGTCACCTGGTACGCCATATGTTGACAACAGGTAATAACACAGCCCAGGTCCCCTGGCACGCCATATGTTGACAACAGGTAATAACACAGCCCAGGTCCCCTGGCACGCCATATGTTGACAACAGGTAATAACACAGCCCAGGTCCCCTGGCACGCCATATGTTGACAACAGGTAATAACACAGCCCAGGTCCCCTGGCACGCCATATGTTGACAACAGGTAACAACACAGCCCAGGTCCCCTGGCACGCCATATGTTGACAACAGGTAACAACACAGCCCAGGTCCCCTGGCACGCCATATGTTGACAACAGGTAATAACACAGCCCAGGTCCCCTGGCACGCCATATGTTGACAACAGGTAACAACACAGCCCAGGTCCCCTGGCACGCCATATGTTGACAACAGGTAATAACACAGCCCAGGTCCCCTGGCACGCCATATGTTGACAACAGGTAACAACACAGCCCAGGTCCCTGGCACGCCATATGTTGACAACAGGTAATAACACAGCCCAGGTCCCCTGGCACGCCATATGTTGACAACAGGTAATAACACAGCCCAGGTCCCCTGGCACGCCATATGTTGACAACAGGTAATAACACAGCCCAGGTCACCTGGCACGCCATATGTTGACAACAGGTAATAACACAGCCCAGGTCCCCTGGCACGCCATATGTTGACAACAGGTAATAACACAGCCCAGGTCACCTGGCACGCCATATGTTGACAACAGGTAATAACACAGCCCAGGTCCCCTGGCACGCCATATGTTGACAACAGGTAATAACACAGCCCAGGTCCCCTGGCACGCCATATGTTGACAGCAGGTAATAACACAGCCCAGGTCCCCTGGCACGCCATATGTTGACTGCAGGTAATAACACAGCCCAGGTCCCCTGGCACGCCATATGTTGACAACAGGTAATAACACAGCCCAGGTCCCCTGGCACGCCATATGTTGACAACGCCATATGTTGACAACAGGTTGACACAGCATATGTTGACAACAGGTAATAACACAGCCCAGGTCCCCTGGCACGCCATATGTTGACAACAGGTAATAACACAGCCCAGGTCCCCTGGCACGCCATATGTTGACAACAGGTAATAACACAGCCCAGGTCCCCTGGCACGCCATATGTTGACTACAGGTAATAACACAGCCCAGGTCCCCTGGCACGCCATATGTTGACAACAGGTAACAACACAGCCCAGGTCCCCTGGCACGCCATATGTTGACAACAGGTAATAACACAGCCCAGGTCCCCTGGCACGCCATATGTTGACAACAGGTAATAACACAGCCCAGGTCCCCTGGCACGCCATATGTTGACAACAGGTAATAACACAGCCCAGGTCCCCTGGTATGCCATATGTTGACTACAGGTAATAACACAGCCCAGGTCCCCTGGCACGCCATATGTTGACTGCAGGTAATAACACAGCCCAGGTCCCCTGGCACGCCATATGTTGACAACAGGTAATAACACAGCCCAGGTCCCCTGGCACGCCATATGTTGACTACAGGTAATAACACAGCCCAGGTCCCCTGGCACGCCATATGTTGACAACAGGTAACAACACAGCCCAGGTCCCCTGGCACGCCATATGTTGACAACAGGTGGCACGCCATATGTTGAACAGGTAAGCACAGGTCCCCTGGCAGCCCACAGCCCAGGTAACAACACAGCCCCCCTGGCACGCCATATGTTGACAACAGGTAACAACACAGCCCAGGTCCCTGGCACGCCATATGTTGACAACAGGTAATAACACAGCCCAGGTCCCCTGGCACGCCATATGTTGACAACAGGTAATAACACAGCCCAGGTCCCTGGCACGCCATATGTTGACAACAGGTAATAACACAGCCCAGGTCCCCTGGCACGCCATATGTTGACAACAGGTAATAACACAGCCCAGGTCCCTGGCACGCCATATGTTGACAACAGGTAATAACACAGCCCAGGTCCCCTGGCACGCCATATGTTGACAACAGGTAATAACACAGCCCAGGTCCCCTGGCACGCCATATGTTGACAACAGGTAATAACACAGCCCAGGTCCACTGG
>NC_068442.1:55734874-55860433 GCF_023373465.1 Oncorhynchus keta
CAAAATGACTCAGCATTCAGATTCTCCTCCATTAACAAGAACAGCTGGTTGTGAAGAATCAAAGGCTTTCTTAGAGAAGTACATACAAACAGTCTTGTCAATAATTAAATACAGGCAAGAATTAGTCATTAATTTAGGAACATGTACCATAGCTTCAGTTAACTTGTTAACAACTAGTTGTCTATTTTTTGTTTGTTGTGCACATACAGAATTGTATCGTCTGCATGTTAACTTGTGGGCAAGCAAGTGGGAGATAATTTATATAGATGGTAAACAGAAGGGGGCCTAATATTGACCCTTGTGGGACCCCAATGTTATTGTAAAGAGAGTCAGACTGAGTGTCCCCCAAACGAACGGTTTGACTTCTGTTTATCAAATAGGAATACATCCAACGAATGACTTCAGTGGACACATTAAGGGAGGATAGTTTGGATAGAAGGACCTCATGGTAAACAGAATCAAAGGCCTTTTTTCAGATCCAAACAGACTGATTTCACCACCTACGTCCAGTTTAGATTTAATGCACTCCAGGATATAGCTAGTGGCTGTTTCAGTTGAATGGTTAGTTCAACCATTTGATGTATGGAGTTGCCCTGAATGAGGTGACCAGTCAGATGATCAGCCATCCGTCTTTCAGCTACGTTTCATACCACTGGAGGAATGCTTATAGGTGGGTCATTTCCCACCAGTGTCGGGTCCCCAGATGGTAAAACAGGTCCCACTGCAACAGACTTCCAAGCATTGGGGAAGAACCCATAATCTTGATGGACAGATTAACTAGATGTACAGGAATTCAGAATATTGGTTTATTATTACCCATGGGAGTGAGAACTGTGGTCTTGTTTGAAAATCTTTGTGCCAGTTCCCTGACAGAGTCAACAATTTAAAAAAAATTTTTTTTTAAAGGTGGTGAATATGAAGTCTTGGAGTCTTGAATTAGAATCCCATTAACCTAGCAACACTGCTCCCTTATATGGCTTAAAGAAGTGTGAGAAACAAGCAAAAAGATTCAGTACGTTTGTGCTTAAATACTAAATAAATACTCTGACCCACAAAACGTCTTTACTAGATTCAAAACACGATGTAGTTTCATAGGAATTTGCAGCTGTTGTTAATCCGCTAACTTCTGACATGCCGTTACTACAGCTGGAAAGAGAGCAGTTGAAGGATTAAACTCAAACATCTACGGACATATCAAATCAATCCTTATACTGAATACAAATATAAGGGCAACAAGTTACAATTCATTAGGCCCTAATCTATGGATTTCACCCCAAACGATGCCGAAGACAAAGAAGCTGGATATGGAGGTCCTGGGCTGGTGTGGTTACATGTGGTCTGTGGTCTGTGGTGGTGAGGCCAGTTGGACATATTGCCAAATTCTCTACAACCACAAATGCCAATTGCACGCTCCCTCAAAACTTGAGACATCTGTGGCATTGTTGTTGTGTAACAAAACTGCACATTTTAGAGTGGCCTTTTGTTGTCCCCAGCACAAGGTGCATCTGTGTAATAATCATTGTGTAATGATGCTGTTTAATCAGCATCTTCATATGCCCCACCTGTCAGGTGGATGGGTAATCTTGACAAAGCATAAAATGCTCACTGACAGGAATCTTAAATTTATGCACAACATTTGAGAGAAATAAGCTTTTATGTGCGTCCGGAAAATTTCTGAAAACATTTATTTCAGCTCATGAAACATGGGACCAACACTTTACATGTTGCGTTTATATTTTTGTTCAGTATAGATCCGGAGTGGATATTTTGAATCCGCAAACAGATTTGAATAGAAGAAGATTTCATACCCCTCTAACGTTTTGATAAAACTCTTCTGGGTAGTACTTAAAACAGTAAGTTGTTTGCAAAAAAAAAAAAAAAAAATACAGAAAATGTTGTTGATGTGGTCACTAAAAAAAGCTGTAACTTTTCATCAGAATATGATTTTGTTGAAAACGCCAGATTTGAGTGGTAGATTAGTGAATGCTATAACGTTTTGTCTGTTGTTCCAAAGTGGTCAAAGTAGTTGATTTGTGTCAAGAGTTGCATTGTTGCATTTACAGTGAACGGAAGTTGGATGTGACGATGTCACAATGAGGCCTTTTTGAAATCTTAAGGAAATGTCATGTAAGCGGATGGAGGACAAAAATATACTTATACATCACTTCAAAAGTATAAAAGATATTTTTAAAAAGTTGCAGACAAACAATATTCCGTATCCATCTGCACGTTTTAAAGTTTGAATGGCGTTTCTATCTTAAAACGGTGTAGGAGGAGGGTTCCAGAGAAGAAGAAATATGTCGAAGACTTAGAATGGGGATGTTTGCTTTGCAAGTCCCATTAATTATGCTCAGCTCATCAGGCCCCTTGCTGATGTGAAGACGTTCTACAGAGATGTTGCACCACCACAGCAACATAAATACATTTACATTACATTTACATTTAAGTCATTTAGCAGACGCTCTTATCCAGAGCGAATACCTCTCTTTCTTGCTGCCGAGCTTGTTTCCTGTATACTGGTCTCCATATCCAATCAGGTCGAGTTGGCGGGAGAACACGTTCACACGGTTTCCAACGAACAGGTCCTCCTGGTGAAGCTCATCGTATTTGGTCCGCCTCAGGAAGGTACGCTGGTTCTTCACATCAAACTGGAAAGAAAACAAAATAACATTTCTAGCAGGTCCAAATAAAAGAAAACACAAAACCTGAGCATTTCAAGACCTGAGCATTTCAAGACCTGAGCATTTCAAAACCTGAGCATTTCAAAACCTGAGCATTTCAAGACCTGAGCATTTCAAAACCTGAGCATTTCAAGACCTGAGCATTTCAAGACCTGAGCATTTCAAGATCTGAGCATTTCAAGACCTGAGCATTCACTGAGGGAAAAAAACATGACTTGTTTTATGCAGAGAGACATTAGCTGATAGTTTCTTCAATAGAGTACCACAGTATGAGTCATAAAACCCATAAAACCTAGTGGTCAAACAAGGAAATGGTTCCAATCGTTTTTCCACCATACATTTTTCCCAAAGGGGATTTTAGAAACCCTTCAAATAAGGTCTGTGTGTCGTGTAGACTTACCCTGGCGTGTCGTTTTGATAGCCTGGTCTGTGTTTCGTGTAGACTTACCCTGGCGTGTCGTTTTGATAGCCTGGTCTGTGTTTCGTGTAGACTTACCCTGGCGTGTCGTTTTGATAATCGTGTAAATCTCTTGGACAAGGTGACTTTTATCAATATATTAGCCTGCATTAACCCTCCCCCCAAATGAAATGCTAATTACTACTAATGTGGCTATCATAAAGAACTACAAATCCCATGATGATCTGGACGAGACTGCCGAATCGAGGCAAAGGGAAGAATCTCTGGATTAACTATATCATGTTAGATAAATGTAGTAGTTAACAAATAGGCTACATTTCTTTAAATGGACTATTCTGTGAACTGTCTTGTGTAAGTTTTACATTGACACAATACCTGGTAGTAAAGGTATCAGCTAGAGACCTGCAGGATCAATACCTGTTAGTAAAGGTATCAGAGATGAACTGCAGGATCAATACCTGGTAGTAAAGGTATCAGAGATGACCTGTAGGATCAATACCTGGTAGTAAAGGTATCAGAGATGACCTCCAGGATCAATACCTGGTAGTAAAGGTATCAGAGATGACCTGTAGGATCAATACCTGGTAGTAAAGGTATCAGAGATGACCTCCAGGATCAATACCTGGTAGTAAAGGTATCAGAGATGACCTCCAGGATCAATACCTGGTAGTAAAGGTATCAGAGATGACCTCCAGGATCAATACCTGGTAGTAAAGGTATCAGAGATGACCTCCAGGATCAATACCTGGTAGTAAAGGTATCAGAGATGACCTCCAGGATCAATACCTGGTAGTAAAGGTATCAGAGATGACCTGCAGGATCAATACCTGGTAGTAAAGGTGTCTGCTAGATGACCTGCAGGATCAATACCTGGTAGTAAAGGTATCAGAGATGACCTCCAGGATCAATACCTGGTAGTAAAGGTATCAGAGATGACTGCAGGATCAATACCTGGTTGTAGGATCAATACCTGGTAGTAAAGGTATCAGAGATGACCTCCAGGATCAATACCTGGTAGTAAAGGTATCAGAGATGACCTCCAGGATCAATACCTGGTAGTAAAGGTATCAGAGATGACCTGCAGGATCAATACCTGGTAGTAAAGGTATCAGAGATGACCTCCAGGATCAATACCTGGTAGTAAAGGTATCAGATAGAGACCTCCAGGATCAATACCTGCAGGATCAATACCTGGTAGTAAAGGTATCAGAGATGAACTGCAGGATCAATACCTGGTAGTAAAGGTATCAGAGATGACCTGTAGGATCAATACCTGGTAGTAAAGGTATCAGAGATGACCTGCAGGATCAATACCTGGTAGTAAAGGTATCAGAGATGACCTGTAGGATCAATACCTGGTAGTAAAGGTATCAGATAGATGACCTCCAGGATCAATACCTGGTAGTAAAGGTATCAGATAGATGACCTGCAGGATCAATACCTGGTGGTAAAGGTATCAGAGATGACCTCCAGGATCAATACCTGGTAGTAAAGGTATCAGAGATGAACTGCAGGATCAATACCTGGTAGTAAAGGTATCAGAGATGACCTCCAGGATCAATACCTGGTAGTAAAGGTATCAGAGATGACCTCCAGGATCAATACCTGGTAGTAAAGGTATCAGAGATGACCTCCAGGATCAATACCTGGTAGTAAAGGTGTCAGAGATGACCTGTAGGATCAATACCTGGTAGTAAAGGTATCAGAGATGACCTGTAGGATCAATACCTGGTAGTAAAGGTATCAGAGATGAACTGCAGGATCAATACCTGGTAGTAAAGGTATCAGAGATGACCTCCAGGATCAATACCTGGTTGTAAAGGTATCAGAGATGACCTCCAGGATCAATACCTGGTAGTAAAGGTATCAGAGATGACCTCCAGGATCAATACCTGGTAGTAGAGGTATCAGAGATGACCTGTAGGATCAATACCTGGTAGTAAAGGTATCAGAGATGACCTGTAGGATCAATACCTGGTAGTAAAGGTATCAGAGATGACCTCCAGGATCAATACCTGGTAGTAAAGGTATCAGAGATGACCTCCAGGATCAATACCTGGTAGTAAAGGTATCAGAGATGACCTGTAGGATCAATACCTGGTAGTAAAGGTATCAGAGATGAGGTGCAGGATCAATACCTGGTAATAAAGGTATCAGAGATGAGGTGCAGGATCAATACCTGGTAGTAAAGGTATCAGAGATGACCTGCAGGATCAATACCTGGTAGTAAAGGTATCAGAGATGACCTGCAGGATCAATACCTGGTAGTAAAGGTATCAGAGATGACCTGCAGGATCAATACCTGGTAGTAAAGGTATCAGAGATGACCTCAGGATCAATACCTGGTAGTAAAGGTATCATGTTGAGATGAACTGCAGGATCAATACCTGGTAGTAAAGGTATCAGAGATGAACTGCAGGATCAATACCTGGTAGTAAAGGTATCAGAGATGACCTGTAGGATCAATACCTGGTAGTAAAGGTATCAGAGATGAACTGCAGGATCAATACCTGGTAGTAAAGGTATCAGAGATGACCTGCAGGATCAATACCTGGTAGTAAAGGTATCAGAGATGACCTCAGGATCAATACCTGGTAGTAAAGGTATCAGAGATGACCTCCAGGATCAATACCTGGTAGTAAAGGTATCAGAGATGACCTCCAGGATCAATACCTGGTAGTAAAGGTATCAGATAGAGACCTCCAGGATCAATACCTGCAGGATCAATACCTGGTAGTAAAGGTATCAGAGATGACCTGTAGGATCAATACCTGGTAGTAAAGGTATCAGAGATGAACTGCAGGATCAATACCTGGTAGTAAAGGTATCAGAGATGAACTGCAGGATCAATACCTGGTAGTAAAGGTATCAGATAGAGACCTGCAGGATCAATACCTGGTGGTAAAGGTATCAGCTAGAGACCTGCAGGATCAATACCTGGTAGTAAAGGTATCAGCTAGAGACCTGCAGGATCAATACCTGGTAGTAAAGGTATCAGATAGAGACCTCCAGGATCAATACCTGGTAGTAAAGGTATCAGCTAGAGACCTGCAGGATCAATACCAGTAGTAAAGGTATCAGATAGAGACCTCCAGGATCAATACCTGGTAGTAAAGGTATCAGCTAGAGACCTGCAGGATCAATACCTGGTAGTAAAGGTATCAGATAGAGACCTCCAGGATCAATACCTGGTAGTAAAGGTATCAGCTAGAGACCTGCAGGATCAATACCTGGTAGTAAAGGTATCAGAGATGAACTGCAGGATCAATACCTGGTAGTAAAGGTATCAGAGATGACCTCCAGGATCAATACCTGGTAGTAGGAAAAGGTATCAGAGATGAACTGCAGGATCAATACCTGGTAGTAAAGGTATCAGAGATGACCTCCAGGATCAATACCTGGTAGTAAAGGTATCAGAGATGACCTACAGGATCAATACCTGGTAGTAAAGGTATCAGAGATGACCTTTAGGATCAATACCTGGTAGTAAAGGTATGAGATGAACTGCAGGATCAATACCTGGTAGTAAAGGTATCAGAGATGAACTGCAGGATTAATACCTGGTAGTAAAGGTATCAGATAGAGACCTCCAGGATCAATACCTGGTAGTAAAGGTGTCAGAGATGACCTGTAGGATCAATACCTGGTAGTAAAGGTATCAGAGATGACCTGTAGGATCAATACCTGGTAGTAAAGGTATCAGAGATGAACTGCAGGATTAATACCTGGTAGTAAAGGTTCAGATAGAGACCTCCAGGATCAATACCTGGTAGTAAAGGTGTCAGAGATGACCTGTCAGGATCAATACCTGGTAGTAAAGGTATCAGATAGAGACCTGCAGGATCAATACCTGTTGTAAAGGTATCAGAGATGACCTCCAGGATCAATACCTGGTAGTAAAGGTATCAGAGATGACCTCCAGGATCAATACCTGGTAGTAAAGGTATCAGAGATGACCTGCAGGATCAATACCTGGTAGTAAAGGTATCAGAGATGACCTGTAGGATCAATACCTGGTAGTAAAGGTATCAGAGATGACCTGTAGGATCAATACCTGGTAGTAAAGGTATCAGAGATGACCTGCAGGATCAATACCTGGTAGTAAAGGTATCAGATAGAGACCTGCAGGATCAATACCTGGTAGTAAAGGTATCAGAGATGACCTCCAGGATCAATACCTGGTAGTAATGGTATCAGAGATGACCTGTAGGATCAATACCTGGTAGTAAAGGTATCAGAGATGACCTACAGGATCAATACCTGGTAGTAAAGGTATCAGAGATGAACTGCAGGATCAATACCTGGTAGTAAAGGTATCAGAGATGACCTCCAGGATCAATACCTGGTAGTAAAGGTATCAGATAGAGACCTGCAGGATCAATACCTGGTAGTAAAGGTATCAGAGATGAACTGCAGGATCAATACCTGGTAGTAAAGGTATCAGAGATGACCTACAGGATCAATACCTGGTAGTAAAGGTGTCAGAGATGACCTCCAGGATCAATACCTGGTAGTAAAGGTATCAGAGATGACCTGCAGGATCAATACCTGGTAGTAAAGGTATCAGATATGACCTGTAGGATCAATACCTGGTAGTAAAGGTATCAGAGATGACCTGTAGGATCAATACCTGGTAGTAAAGGTATCAGCTAGAGACCTGCAGGATCAATACCTGGTTGTAAAGGTATCAGAGATGACCTGCAGGATCAATACCTGGTAGTAAAGGTATCAGAGATGACCTCCAGGATCAATACCTGGTAGTAAAGGTATCAGATAGAGACCTGCAGGATCAATACCTGGTAGTAAAGGTATCAGAAATGACCTGTAGGATCAATACCTGGTTGTAAAGGTATCAGAGATGACCTGTAGGATCAATACCTGGTAGTAAAGGTATCAGAGATGACCTGTAGGATCAATACCTGGTAGTAAAGGTATCAGAGATGACCTGTAGGATCAATACCTGGTAGTAAAGGTATCAGAGATGACCTCCAGGATCAATACCTGGTAGTAAAGGTATCAGAGATGACCTCCAGGATCAATACCTGGTAGTAAAGGTATCAGAGATGACCTGTAGGATCAATACCTGGTAGTACAGGTATCAGAGATGACCTCCAGGATCAATACCTGGTAGTAAAGGTATCAGAGATGACCTGTAGGATCAATACCTGGTAGTAAAGGTATCAGAGATGACCTGCAGGATCAATACCTGTTAGTAATGGTATCAGAGATGACCTGCAGGATCAATACCTGGTAGTAAAGGTATCAGCTAGAGATGAGGTGCAGGATCAATACCTGGTAGTAAAGGTGTCTGCTAGAGATGAGGTGCAGGATCAATACCTGGTAGTAAAGGTATCAGATAGAGACCTCCAGGATCAATACCTGGTAGTAAAGGTATCAGAGATGAACTGCAGGATCAATACCTGGTAGTAAAGGTATCAGAGATGACCTGTAGGATCAATACCTGGTAGTAAAGGTATCAGAGATGACCTCCAGGATCAATACCTGGTAGTAAAGGTATCAGAGATGACCTCCAGGATCAATACCTGGTAGTAAAGGTATCAGAGATGACCTCCAGGATCAATACCTGGTAGTAAAGGTATCAGAGATGACCTCCAGGATCAATACCTGGTGGTAAAGGTATCAGAAGATGACCTCCAGGATCAATACCTGGTAGTAAAGGTATCAGAGATGACCTGCAGGATCAATACCTGGTAGTAAAGGTATCAGAGATGACCTGCAGGATCAATACCTGGTAGTAAAGGTATCAGAGATGACCTGTAGGATCAATACCTGGTAGTAAAGGTATCAGAGATGACCTGTAGGATCAATACCTGGTAGTAAAGGTATCAGAGATGACCTGTAGGATCAATACCTGGTAGTAAAGGTATCAGAGATGACCTGTAGGATCAATACCTGGTAGTAAAGGTATCAGAGATGACCTGTAGGATCAATACCTGGTAGTAAAGGTATCAGAGATGACCTGTAGGATCAATACCTGGTAGTAAAGGTATCAGAGATGACCTGCAGGATCAATACCTGGTAGTAAAGGTATCAGAGATGACCTGCAGGATCAATACCTGGTAGTAAAGGTATCAGAGATGACCTGCAGGATCAATACCTGGTAGTAAAGGTATCAGAGATGAACTGCAGGATCAATACCTGGTAGTAAAGGTATCAGAGATGACCTCCAGGATCAATACCTGGTAGTAAAGGTATCAGAGATGACCTGTAGGATCAATACCTGGTTGTAAAGGTATCAGAGATGACCTGTAGGATCAATACCTGGTAGTAATGGTATCAGAGATGACCTGTAGGATCAATACCTGGTAGTAAAGGTATCAGAGATGACCTGTAGGATCAATACCTGGTAGTAAAGGTATCAGATAGATGACCTGCAGGATCAATACCTGGTAGTAAAGGTATCAGAGATGACCTACAGGATCAATACCTGGTAGTAAAGGTATCAGATAGAGACCTGCAGGATCAATACCTGGTAGTAAAGGTATCAGAGATGACCTGTAGGATCAATACCTGGTAGTAAAGGTATCAGAGATGACCTCCAGGATCAATACCTGGTAGTAATGGTATCAGAGATGACCTGTAGGATCAATACCTGGTAGTAAAGGTATCAGATAGAGACCTCCAGGATCAATACCTGGTAGTAAAGGTATCAGAGATGACCTCCAGGATCAATACCTGGTAGTAAAGGTATCAGAGATGAACTGCAGGATCAATACCTGGTAGTAAAGGTATCAGAGATGAACTGCAGGATCAATACCTGGTAGTAAAGGTATCAGAGATGACCTCCAGGATCAATACCTGGTAGTAAAGGTATCAGAGATGACCTCAGGATCAATACCTGGTAGTAAAGGTATCAGAGATGACCTACATGTTGCCAGGATCAATACCTGGTAGTAAAGGTATCAGCTAGAGACCTGCAGGATCAATACCTGTTGGTAAAAGTATCAGAGATGACCTCCAGGATCAATACCTGGTAGTAAAGGTATCAGAGATGACCTCCAGGATCAATACCTGGTAGTAAAGGTATCAGAGATGACCTCAAGGATCAATACCTGGTTGTAAAGGTATCAGAGATGACCTCCAGGATCAATACCTGTTAGTAAAGGTATCAGAGATGAGGTGCAGGATCAATACCTGGTAGTAAAGGTGTCAGCTAGAGATGAGGTGCAGGTGCTGGCAGGGTTTTGAAGTCTTGCATGATGTCTTCTTTGATGCTAATTAGAATTTTTTAAACTGAGTGTAAATAGAGCCGAATATATTGATAAAAGTCACCTTGTCCTAGAGAAACTTACATGGCTATCGAAACATCATGCCAAGGTAAGACGACACCAAACACAGATGTTATTTTAAGCGTTTCTAAAATCCCCTTTGGAAACAATGAATGGTGAAACATCGATTGGAACCATTTCCCTGTTTTGACCGCTTGGTTTTATGGGTATTATGACACCTACATTATTATATTATTATTATTTATTATTATTTATTATATTACCTACACGGTGGGGCTCTATTCTAGACATTATTGAAACACTAGTTTTCTCAGAGGAATCTATCAAAATGGGGATATGATTTGTAAACAAAGTAGTTTAAAAATTAAACTAACATGCACTTTATATGTTACATGTTGCAACATTGATGTTGAAGGGGAACAGTCAGGGCATTTACATGTTGTAACATTGATGTTGAAGGGAACAGTCAGGGTATTTACATGTTGCAACATTGATGTTGAAGGGAGCAGTCAGGGTATTTACATGTTGCAACATTGATGTTGAAGGGAACAGTCAGGGTATTTACATGTTGCAACATTGATGTTGAAGGGAACAGTCAGGGTATTTACATGTTGCAACATTGATGTTGAAGGGAACAGTCAGGGTATTTACATGTTGCAACATTGATGTTGAAGGGAACAGTCAGGGTATTTACATGTTGCAACATTGATGTTGAAGGGAACAGTCAGGGTATTTACATGTTGCAACATTGATGTTGAAGGGGAACAGTCAGGGTATTTACATGTTGCAACATTGATGTTGAAGGGAACAGTCAGGGTATTTACATGTTGCAACATTGATGTTGAAGGGAACAGTCAGGGTATTTACATGTTGCAACATTGATGTTGAAGGGAACAGTCAGGGTATTTACATGTTGCAACATTGATGTTGAAGGGAACAGTCAGGGTATTTACATGTTGCAACATTGATGTTGAAGGGAACAGTCAGGGTATTTACATGTTGCAACATTGATGTTGAAGGGAACAGTCAGGGTATTTACATGTTGCAACATTGATGTTGAAGGGAACAGTCAGGGTATTTACATGTTGCAACATTGATGTTGAAGGGAACAGTCAGGGTATTTACATGTTGCAACATTGATGTTGAAGGGAACAGTCAGGGTATTTACATGTTGAAGGGGAACAGTCAGGGTATTTACATGTTGAAGGGGAACAGTCAGGGTATTTACATGTTGCAACATTGATGTTGAAGGGAACAGTCAGGGTATTTACATGTTGCAACATTGATGTTGAAGGGAACAGTCAGGGTATTTACATGTTGCAACATTGATGTTGAAGGGGAACAGTCAGGGTATTTACATGTTGCAACATTGATGTTGAAGGGAACAGTCAGGGTATTTACATGTTGAAGGGGAACAGTCAGGGTATTTACATGTTGAAGGGGAACAGTCAGGGTATTTACATGTTGCAACATTGATGTTGAAGGGAACAGTCAGGGTATTTACATGTTGCAACATTGATGTTGAAGGGAACAGTCAGGGTATTTACATGTTGCAACATTGATGTTGAAGGGAACAGTCAGGGTATTTACATGTTGCAACATTGATGTTGAAGGGAACAGTCAGGGTATTTACATGTTGCAACATTGATGTTGAAGGGAACAGTCAGGGTATTTACATGTTGCAACATTGATGAAGGGGAACAGTCAGGGTATTTACATGTTGTAACATTGATGTTGAAGGGAACAGTCAGGGTATTTACATGTTGCAACATTGATGAAGGGGAACAGTCAGGGTATTTACATGTTGCAACATTGATGTTGAAGGGAACAGTCAGGGTATTTACATGTTGCAACATTGATGTTGAAAGGGAACAGTCAGGGTATTTACATGTTGCAACATTGATGAAGGGAACAGTCAGGGTATTTACGGAGCATTTGGAAAGTATTCAGACCCCTTCCCTTTTTACACATGTTGTTATGTTACAGCCTTATTCTTAAATGGATTAAATGAAATGTTTTCCTCATCAACCTACACACAATTCCCCATTATGACATCACAATACACCACAATGACATCACAATACCCAATTAATGACATCACAATACCCCATTAATGATGAAGCAAAAAAACTAATCAAATGCATTACAAATAAAAAACAGAAATACCTTATGTAAGTATTCAGACCTTTTGCTATGAGACTCAGAATTTAGCTCAAGTGCATCCTGTTTCCACTGATCATTCTTGAGATGTTTCTACTTGATTAGAGTCCACCTGTGGTGAATTCTATTGATTGGACATGATTTGGAAAGGCAAACACTTATCTACAGTATATAAAGTCCCGCAGCAACATTTGAGAGAAATATGCTTTTTGTGAGTATGGAACATTTCTGGAATCTTTTATTTCAGCTCATGAAACAGGGGACCAACACTTAAAATGTTGTGTTTATATTTTTGTTCAGTATATTTTAAGTAACTTCTGTGTACGCAAGGTACAGATTCTACATCGTACAAGGCTGAAGCTCAGACAGAGGATATGTAAGATTAAAAAGGGAGAGTAGAAATATATCTAAAGAAACAGCATCCTCTCCACACTTAGCCCCTGGCCTGCCAACATCACAGGACCGTGTGATTAGTATCAGTATCCTCCCCACACTCAGCCCCCTGGCCTGCCTACACCACAGGACCGTGTGATTAGTATCAGTATCCTCCCCACACTCAGCCCCCTGGCCTGCCTACACCACAGGACCGTGTGATTACCTAGCCCAATGCTTACCAACACCACAGGACCGTGTGATTAGTATCAGTATCCTCCCCACACTCAGCCCCTGGCCTGCCAACACCACAGGACCGTGTGATTAGTATCAGTATCCTCCCCACACTCAGCCCCTGGCCTGCCTACACCACAGGACCGTGTGATTAGTATTAGTATCCTCCCCACACTCAGCCCCTGGCCTGCCTACACCACAGGACCGTGTGATTAGTATCAGTATCCTCCCCACACTCAGCCCCCTGGCCTGCCAACACCACAGGACCGTGTGATTAGTATCAGTATCCTCCCCACACTCAGCCCCTGGCCTGCCTACACCACAGGACCGTGTGATTAGTATCAGTATCCTCCCCACACTCAGCCCCTGGCCTGCCTACACCACAGGACCGTGTGATTAGTATTAGTGTCCTCCCCACACTCAGCCCCTGGCCTGCCTACACCACAGGACCGTGTGATTAGTATCAGTATCCTCCCCACACTCAGCCCCTGGCCTGCCTACACCACAGGACCGTGTGATTAGTATCAGTATCCTCCCCACACTCAGCCCCTGGCCTGCCAACACCACAGGACCGTGTGATTACCTAGCCCACTGCTTACCATCTCCACAGGACCGTGTGATTACCTAGCCCAATGCTTACCATCTCCACAGGACCGTGTGATTACCTAGCCCAATGCTTACCATCTCCACAGGACCGTGTGATTACCTAGCCCAATGCTTACCATCTCCACAGGACCGTGTGATTACCTAGCCCAATGCTTACCATCTCCACAGGACCGTGTGATTACCTAGCCCACTGCTTACCATCTCCACAGGACCGTGTGATTACCTAGCCCAATGCTTACCATCTCCACAGGACCGTGTGATTACCTAGCCCAATGCTTACCATCTCCACAGAGCCATCTTTGGGGTAGAACAGCAGCTGGTAGCGGCGCAGGAGAGCAGCACTGGGGTCATACCACTCTGCCAGGAAGGCAAAACGCTCCTCCTGAAGACAACAGTGAGAAGCAGAGGGATGTCAGACAGTGACCTAGCACAGTGACCTAGCACAGTGACCTAGCCCAGTGACCTAGCCCAGTGACCTAGCCCAGTGACCTAGCCCAGTGACCTAGCCCAGTGACCTAGCCCAGTGACCTCTTCCCCCCTTTTTCCTCTCTCTACCCTACTGAGGTTACATTTGCAAAACCCTTGGTTAACATAGAGATTCTGGGAACATCAGAAGGTGGGGGGAAATGGGAAATTCGGTTGTCACCTGAGGCATTCTCATCAAAGATAAGATGACACAAACTCTACAGTGGAAAGTCGACACATCAGAGTTATCGGATTCACATGGAATTGTTGTTCAATTTAAATGTTTGAATATGAAATTATTCGTGATGGGATGAAATGTGATTTTAGCTTCTAAAATGTGAGATTTGGGTTTTCATAAGATAGGGCTCTGTTCAATCACTGGCCCGCCCCTGTGAAGGACATGGGCTATAAAACTTTTCAAACATGCCCTCCCCTCCCTTCCTATATAAGCCCTTGACGACAATATAACCCCCTGTTCCGAGGACGACGGTCCGATGTCAGAATGGTTCAGATAATAACTATAGAACGAAGCCAACATCAGCGTGAGCTTTGGTTGCGAATGGTATGAACTTTGAACTCTTATTCACTACAGAAGTGATATCTCCTAGCCGTTCAGTTAGCAACAGCCGCTGCAAATGAGGGTTAGGAAGGAACAGACAGAGGATCCCGTCTACCACACAACGACGTTACTATAACGTATTCAATTTACCAGCAGAGACATTCTTCAAAGGACTCGGTTGGGCAACACGGCCTTCCATCTACCACCAACCTACTGAAGCGCAGCTCAGAGTAAATATTTATTGCATTTTCCTTTTCCAAATGGGCTGTAATTTAGACTGCATAAGATACTGTATTTACGATAGCACAGCTTCTCCCTGTGTTCCTCAGTCTTCCTGCTCTTTCACTTTCACCCAGCCCTTTTCTTTTGTGTAACCAGCTGTCATATCTGTTCCGCCCGCTAGGGATGTTTTCCTTTATGACGTCATTTGTAATCAAGTTATGATTTAATTATGTGGATGTATAATTGTGTGTGATAAGTTAGGTATTTTGTAAATAAATAATTAAACCCAATTTTGTATTGCTGATTCAACTTGTTAGCCAGGGTTCGTGAAGATAACCAAGAATGTACAACTTTCAGATGAGACTGAATTAAGATGACGATTAATATTGACTGCTATTGATGTAAAATATTACTAGGTCTTTAAGAGTTTATTCGTAAGATAACAGCTCAATAAATATTATTTTGTGGTGCCCGACTCTCTAGTTAATTACATGTACATGATTAGCTCAATCAGGTAATATTAATTACGGAGAAATTATTTTATAGAATAGCATGTCATATCCAAAGACACAACAACAGTGACCTAACACAGTGACCTAGCACAGTGACCTAGCACAGTGACCTAACACAGTGACCTAACACAGTGACCTAACACAGTGACCTAGCACAGTGACCTAGCACAGTGACCTAACACAGTGACCTAACACAGTGACCTACCTAACACAGTGACCTAGCACAGTGACCTAACACAGTGACGTAACACAGTGACCTAACACAGTGACCTAACACAGTGACCTACCTAACACAGTGACCTAGCACAGTGCACAGTGACCTAGCACAGTGACCTAACACAGTGACCTAACACAGTGACCTAACACAGTGACCTAACACAGTGACCTAACACAGTGACCTAACACAGTGACCTAACACAGTGACCTAACACAGTGACCTAACACAGTGACCTAACACAGTGACCTAGCACAGTGACCTAGCACAGTGACCTAACACAGTGACCTAACACAGTGACCTAACACAGTGACCTAACACAGTGACCTAGCACAGTGACCTAACACAGTGACCTAGCACAGTGACCTAACACAGTGACCTAACACAGTGACCTAGCACAGTGACCTAGCACAGTGACCTAGCACAGTGACCTAACACAGTGACCTAACACAGTGACCTAGCACAGTGACCTAACACAGTGACCTAACACAGTGACCTAGCACAGTGACCTAGCACAGTGACCTAACACAGTGACCTAACACAGTGACCTAGCACAGTGACCTAGCACAGTGACCTAACACAGTGACCTAGCACAGTGACCTAACACAGTGACCTAACACAGTGACCTAACACAGTGACCTAACACAGTGACCTAACACAGTGACCTAGCACAGTGACCTAACACAAGTGACCTAACACAGTGACCTAGCACAGTGACCTAACACAGTGACCTAGCACAGTGACCTAGCACAGTGACCTAACACAGTGACCTAACACAGTGACCTAACACAGTGACCTAGCACAGTGACCTAACACAGTGACCTAGCACAGTGACCTAACACAGTGACCTAGCACAGTGACCTAACACAGTGACCTAGCACAGTGACCCAACACAGTGACCTAACACAGTGACCTAACACAGTGACCTAACAAGGATGTAAAGGTTACAAGTGTTGTGTTCAAAACCACAAGACGAAACCGGAGAGAGTCAAGACGATTCAAGACAAGACCGAGTTTTTGTAATTTTTTGCTGGTCTCTGGGCAGATCAGAAAACTGAGCTTTAGATAAGTCAGCCATTGGCCAGGCCAACAGAAGATTTTAGATAAAGGCATCTGCCATTCAACTGTATTTTAGGGCAAATCTGCAGTTTTTGTTAGTGACAGTGGAATCAATTTTTCTTTGCTGGTCTCTGGGCAGATAAACATTTTGATTGGCCAGGTAGGACAGGGTGGGAAAAGGCATCTGCCATTCCTGTATTAGGGCAAAATTTTGGGAAAATGATCACATTTTGGTGGGACCGGGTGGGAAAATGGGTGGGACCGGGTGGGGAAAATGGGTAGGACTGGGTGGGAAAATGGGTGGGACCGGCTATTTTGCAGCTGCAGCAAATGTAATCAAAGAGGATGTTGTTGCTCATTTGTTAGCTTCTCCCTTTTCAAGAATAACTTTCAACAAGAAGTTAATTAAGTTTCGAATGAGTATCATCTGGTGAGTGGAACTGTGTTTTTCACTTCAGTGCTGCCGAAAGCCATCTCTTTGAAAATAACTTGTGTGTGAAACATTGTTACATTTAAAAGTAGAACTGACAGCATTTTAGCAACATGAAGAAGAAAAAAATGCACAAATGTGATTGTCTAAATCAACAACAATGCTTTAAACCATCAATCTGATTGGCCTGTCAGGACCTGGCTCCCCAGTAGGGTGGGTCAGTGTTTCCCCTGCCTTCATTTAAATCTGGCGCCGCCCCACAGCAGAATCATTGACCGCCACACCGAAAGAAACCTCCTACTTCTACCAAACATAGTTTCAATAAAATTCTGTAAAGCACATTCACTTTTCCTGGTAAATAGATCGTCTGTCTGGGCTCAACACAGTTCTGAAGGTTAACATCAATTACATCTATAATATTGCTGCCACAATTGTAACGGCAATTAGCTATCCAATATCCACAAGTATGTTGATGATAGGAACATGGTTAACTAACGTTACTAATCTAGCAAGTTAGCTAGCTAGCTAGTTCATTTGGAATTGTATCAAGTGCAAACAAGATAGCTACATTCATCCGTCTTCGATTAGATTTTTTTGCGAAAGAGAGAAAGCAGCGAAAGAGAAAGGGGGAATGGGGACAAGTGTCAGGTAATGTTAACTTAGCTAGCTAACGTCAAATCAGCCTGAATTCAATTCAACTTTACTTAGTTAGCTAACTCTTTAAAAAAAGCTTAAGCTATCATTTTTTAAAACAAGTGTATGGTTTACTTTCCTAGACAGACAAGAGGCAGAATCCCAGTAGTGAGGTAGGGATGCATGAGTCACAGAATGGAGCAGAGGAGAGAGCCATGAGAGGAGATGTAGGGAGAAAAGGAAAGGAGAGAGGAGAGCAGAGTGAAACAGAGGAAAGGAGAGTGAAACAGAGGAAAGGAGAGTGAAACAGATGAAAGGAGAGAGGAGAGGAACAGAGGAAAGGAGAGGAGCAGAGGAAAGGAGAGAGGAGAGGAAAAGAGGAGAGGAGCAGAGGAAAGGAGAGGAGAGAGGAGCAGAGGAAAGGAGAGGGGAGAGGAGCAGAGGAAAGGAGAGAGGAGAGGAACAGAGGAAAGGAGAGAGGAGAGGAACAGAGGAAGGAGAGAGCGAGGAAGGGAGATGAAGGGGAAGAAAGAGGAGTAGATAAAAGGAGAGGAGGAGTGCGCACAACCGGCAATCTGGATTATTAGTACATTATTTTATTTCACCTTTATTTAACCTGGTAGGCTAGTTGAGAACACCTTTATTTAACCAGGTAGGCTAGTTGAGAACACCTTTATTTAACCAGGTAGGCTAGTTGAGAACACCTTTATTTAACCAGGTAGGCTAGTTGAGAACACCTTTATTTAACCAGGTAGGCTAGTTGAGAACACCTTTATTTAACCAGGTAGGCTAGTTGAGAACACCTTTATTTAACCTGGTAGGCTAGTTGAGAACACCTTTATTTAACCTGGTAGGCTAGTTGAGAACACCTTTATTTAACCAGGTAGGCTAGTTGAGAACACCTTTATTTAACCAGGTAGGCTAGTTGAGAACACCTTTATTTAACCTGGTAGGCTAGTTGAGAACACCTTTATTTAACCAGGTAGGCTAGTTGAGAACACCTTTATTTAACCTGGTAGGCTAGTTGAGAACACCTTTATTTAACCAGGTAGGCTAGTTGAGAACACCTTTATTTAACCAGGTAGGCTAGTTGAGAACACCTTTATTTAACCTGGTAGGCTAGTTGAGAACACCTTTATTTAACCAGGTAGGCTAGTTGAGAACAAGTTCTCATTTACAACTGTGACCTGGCCAAGATAAAGCAAAGCAGTGCGACACAAACAACAACACAGAGTTACACATGGAATAAACAAGCGTAAGGTCAATAACACAATAGAAAATCTGTATACAGTGTGTGCAAATGAAGTGAGGAGGTAAGGCAATAAATAGGCCATAATAGTGAAGTAATTACAATATAGCAATTAACACTGGAGTGATATATGTGCAGATGAGGATGTGCAGTAGAAATACTGGTGTGCAAAAGAGCAGAAAAACAAATATGGGGATGAGGTAGGTAGTTGGTTGGCAGAGAACTGGAAGGAAAGGCGGCCAAAGGAGGAATTGGCTTTGGGGATGACCAGTGAAATATATCTGCTGGAGCGCGTGCTAAGGGTGGGTGCTGCCATGGTGACCAGTGAGCTGAGATAAGGCAGGGCTTTACCTAGCAAAGACTTATAGATGACCTGGAGCCAGTGGGTTTGGTGGCGAATATGTAGCGAGGACCAGCCGACGAGAGCATACAGGTCACAGTGGTGGGTGGTATAAGGTGCTTTAGTAACAAAACGGATGGCACTGTGATAGACTGCAACCAATTTGCTGCATCCAATCCAATTGAACCCTGTGGCACCCCCATAGAGACTGCCAGAGGTCCGGAAAACAGGCCCTCCGATTTGACACACTGAACTCTGTCTAAGAAGTAGTTGGTGAACCAGGCGAGGCAGTCATTTGAGAAACCAAGGTTGTTGAGTCTGCTGATAAGAATGTGGTGATTGACAGAGTCGAAAGCCTTAGCCAGGTCGATGAATACTGCTGCACAGTAATGTCTCTTATCGATGGCGGTTATGATGTCGTTTAGGACCTTGAGCGTGGCTGAGGTGCACCCATGACCAGCTCTGAAACCAGATTGCATAGCGGAGAAGGTACGGTGGGATTCGAAATGGTCGGTAATCTGTTAACTTGGCTTTCAAAGACCTTAGAAAGGCAGGGTAGGATAGATATAGGTCTGTAGCAGTTTGGGTCTAGAGTCTCCCCCTTTGAAGAGGGGGATGACCGCAGCTGCTTTCCAATCTTTGGGGATCTCAGACGAAAGAGAGGTTGAACAGGCTAGTAACAGGGGTTGCAACAATTGCGGCGGATAATTTTAGAAAGAGAGGGTCCAGATTGTCTAGCCCTGCTAATTTTTAGGGGTCCAGACTTTGTAGCTCTTTCAGAACATCAGCTGACTGGATTTGGGAGAAGGAAAAATGGGGAAGGCTTGGGCGAGTTGCTGTGGGGGGTGCAGTGCTGTTGACCGGGATAGAGGTAGCCAGGTGGAATGCATGGCCAGCCGTAGAAAAATGGTTATTGAAATTCTCAATTATCATTTCCTAGCCTCAGTGCAGTGGGAAGCTGGGAGAAGGTGCTCTTATTCTCCATGGACTTTACAGTGTCCCAAAACTTTTTGGAGTTTGTGCTACAGGATGCAAATTTCTGTTTGAAAAGGCTAGCCTTAGCTTTCCTAACTGCCTGTGTATATTGGTTCCTAACTTCCCTACAAAGTTACATATCGCAGGGGGTATTCGATGCTAAAGCGGTACGCCACAGGATGTTTTTGTGCTGGTCAAGGGCAGTCAGGTCTGGAGAGAAGCAAGGGCTATATCTGTTCCTGGTTCTACATTTTTTAAATGGAGCCTGCTTATTTAAGATGGCGAAGAAAGCTCTTTTAAAGAATAACCAGACACCCTCTACTGACAGAATGAGGTCAATATCCTTCCAGGATACCCGGGCCAGGTCGATTAAAGGCCTGCTCGCTGAAGTGTTTTAGGGAGCGTTTGACAGTGATGAGGGGTAGTCCGCAGACCCATTATGGACGCAGGCAATGAGAAAGTGATCGCTGAGATCCTGGTTGAAGACAGCAGAGGTGTATTTAGAGGGCAGGTTAGTCATTACGGTTGCTGTCCTTTCAGGATCATGAACCCGGGCCTCCCGAGTGGCGCAGCAGTCTAACACACTGCATCGCAGTGCTTGAGGCGTCACTACAGACCCGGGTTTGATTTCAGGCTGTGTCACAGCCAGCTTTGACCGGGAGTCCCACAGAGTGGCGCAAAATTGGCCCAGTGTGGTCCGGGTTAGGGGAGGGTTTGGCCGGGGGGGGGGGGGCTTTACTTGGCTCATCAAGCTCTAGTGACTTCTTGTGGCGGGCCGGGCGACTGCAGGCTGACTTTGGTTGTCAGTTGAATGATGTTGTTTCCTCCAACACATTGGTGCAGCTGGCTCCCGGGTTAAGCGGCCGAGTGTTAAGAAGCGCGGTTTGGCGGGTCATGTTTCGGGGGACGCATGGCTCGACCTTCACCTCTCCCGAGCCTGTTGGGGAGTTGCAGCGATGAGACAAGATCGAAAAGATGTGTTTTATTCAAATAAAACACAAACCTGTCACACACTGAAGACCTACGGGTTCACCACTGAAGGGCCTATGGGTTCACCACTGAAGGGTCTATGGGTTCACCACTGAAGGGTCTATGGGTTCACCACTGAAGGGTCTATGGGTTCACCACTGAAGGTCTATAGGTTCACCACTGAAGGCCTATAGGTTCACCACTGAAGACCTATAGGTTCACCACTGAAGGTCTATAGGTTCACCACTGAAGGGTCTATAGGTTCACCACTGAAGGGTCTATAGGTTCACCACTGAAGACCTATAGGTTCACCACTGAAGGGTCTATAGGTTCACCACTGAAGACCTATAGGTTCACCACTGAAGGGTCTATAGGTTCACCACTGAAGGGCCTATAGGTTCACCACTGAAGGGTCTATAGGTTCACCACTGAAGGTCTATAGGTTCACCACTGAAGACCAATAGGTTCACCACTGAAGGGTCTATAGGTTCACCAATGAAGGGTGTATAGGTTCACCACTGAAGGTCTATAGGTTCACCACTGAAGACCAATAGGTTCACCACTGAAGACCTATAGGTTCACTACTGAAGGTCTATAGGTTCACCACTGAAGACCTATAGGTTCACCACTGAAGACCTATAGGTTCACCACTGAAGACCTATAGGTTCACTACTGAAGACCTATAGGTTCACCACTGAAGGGTCTATAGGTTCACCACTGAAGGTCTATAGGTTCACCACTGAAGGGTCTATAGGTTCACCACTGAAGGTCTATAGGTTCACCACTGAAGGGTCTATAGGTTCACCACTGAAGTCCTATAGGTTCACCACTGAAGACCTATAGGTTCACCACTGAAGGCCCTATAGGTTCACACTGAAGGGTCTATAGGTTCACCACTGAAGGGTCTATAGGTTCACCACTGAAGACCTATAGGTTCACCACTGAAGGCCTATAGGTTCACCACTGAAGGCCTATAGGTTCACCACTGAAGACCTATAGGTTCACCACTGAAGGGTCTATAGGTTCACACACTGAAGGCCTATAGGTTCACACACTGAAGGCCTATAGGTTCACCACTGAAGCCCTATAGGTTCACCACTGAAGACCTATAGGTTCACCACTGAAGACCAATAGGTTCACCACTGAAGGCCTATAGGTTCACCACTGAAGACCTATAGGTTCACCACTGAAGACCTATAGGTTCACCACTGAAGGCCTATAGGTTCACCACTGAAGGGTCTATAGGTTCACCACTGAAGACCTATAGGTTCACCACTGAAGGCCTATAGGTTCACCACTGAAGGGTCTATAGGTTCACCACTGAAGGGTCTATAGGTTCACCACTGAAGACCTATAGGTTCACCACTGAAGACCTATAGGTTCACCACTGAAGACCTATAGGTTCACCACTGAAGGCCTATAGGTTCACCACTGAAGGCCCTATAGGTTCACACTGAAGGCCCTATAGGTTCACCACTGAAGGCCCTATAGGTTCACACTGAAGGCCCTATAGGTTCACACTGAAGGCCCTATAGGTTCACACTGAAGGCCTATAGGTTCACCACTGAAGGCCTATAGGTTCACCACTGAAGGTCTATAGGTTCACCACTGAAGACCTATAGGTTCACCACTGAAGGGTCTATAGGTTCACCACTGAAGGTCCTATAGGTTCACCACTGAAGGCCTATAGGTTCACCACTGAAGACCTATAGGTTCACCACTGAAGACCTATAGGTTCACCACTGAAGACCTATAGGTTCACCACTGAAGGCCTATAGGTTCACACACTGAAGGCCTATAGGTTCACCACTGAAGGCCTATAGGTTCACACACTGAAGACCTATAGGTTCACCACTGAAGGGTCTATAGGTTCACCACTGAAGGCCTATAGGTTCACCACTGAAGACCTATAGGTTCACCACTGAAGACCTATAGGTTCACCACTGAAGACCTATAGGTTCACCACTGAAGACCTATAGGTTCACCACTGAAGACCTATAGGTTCACCACTGAAGACCTATAGGTTCACCACTGAAGGGTCTATAGGTTCACCACTGAAGACCTATAGGTTCACCACTGAAGGCCTATAGGTTCACCACTGAAGGCCTATAGGTTCACCACTGAAGACCTATAGGTTCACCACTGAAGGCCTATAGGTTCACCACTGAAGGCCTATAGGTTCACCACTGAAGGCCTATAGGTTCACCACTGAAGGCCTATAGGTTCACCACTGAAGGCCTATAGGTTCACACACTGAAGGCCTATAGGTTCACCACTGAAGGCCTATAGGTTCACACACTGAAGGTCTATAGGTTCACCACTGAAGGCCTATAGGTTCACACACTGAAGGCCTATAGGTTCACACACTGAAGGCCTATAGGTTCACCACTGAAGGCCTATAGGTTCACCACTGAAGGCCTATAGGTTCACACACTGAAGGCCTATAGGTTCACCACTGAAGGCCTATAGGTTCACACACTGAAGGCCTATAGGTTCACACACTGAAGGCCTATAGGTTCACACACTGAAGGCCTATAGGTTCACACACTGAAGGCCTATAGGTTCACCACTGAAGACCTATAGGTTCACCACTGAAGGCCTATAGGTTCACCACTGAAGGCCTATAGGTTCACCACTGAAGACCTATAGGTTCACCACTGAAGACCTATAGGTTCACCACTGAAGGCCTATAGGTTCACCACTGAAGGCCTATAGGTTCACCACTGAAGGCCTATAGGTTCACCACTGAAGGCCTATAGGTTCACCACTGAAGGCCTATAGGTTCACCACTGAAGGCCTATAGGTTCACCACTGAAGGCCTATAGGTTCACCACTGAAGGCCTATAGGTTCACCACTGAAGGCCTATAGGTTCACCACTGAAGGCCTATAGGTTCACCACTGAAGGCCTATAGGTTCACCACTGAAGGCCTATAGGTTCACCACTGAAGACCTATAGGTTCACCACTGAAGGCCTATAGGTTCACCACTGAAGGCCTATAGGTTCACCACTGAAGACCTATAGGTTCACCACTGAAGGCCTATAGGTTCACCACTGAAGGCCTATAGGTTCACCACTGAAGGCCTATAGGTTCACCACTGAAGACCTATAGGTTCACCACTGAAGGCCTATAGGTTCACCACTGAAGGCCTATAGGTTCACCACTGAAGGCCTATAGGTTCACCACTGAAGGCCTATAGGTTCACCACTGAAGGCCTATAGATTCACCACTGAAGACCTATAGGTTCACCACTGAAGACCTATAGGTTCACCACTGAAGACCTATAGGTTCACCACTGAAGGCCCTATAGGTTCACCACTGAAGGCCTATAGGTTCACCACTGAAGGCCTATAGGTTCACCACTGAAGACCTATAGGTTCACCACTGAAGACCTATAGGTTCACCACTGAAGGTCTATAGGTTCACCACTGAAGGCCTATAGGTTCACACACTGAATGCCTATAGGTTCACACACTGAAGGCCTATAGGTTCACCACTGAAGGCCTATAGGTTCACCACTGAAGGCCTATAGGTTCACCACTGAAGGCCTATAGGTTCACCACTGAAGGCCTATAGGTTCACCACTGAAGGCCTATAGGTTCACCACTGAAGGCCTATAGGTTCACCACTGAAGGCCTATAGGTTCACCACTGAAGGCCTATAGGTTCACCACTGAAGGCCTATAGGTTCACCACTGAAGGCCTATAGGTTCACCACTGAAGACCTATAGGTTCTCCACTGAAGGCCTATAGGTTCACACACTGAAGACCTATAGGTTCTCCACTGAAGGTCTATAGGTTCACCACTGAAGACCTATAGGTTCACCACTGAAGGCCTATAGGTTCACCACTGAAGGGTCTATAGGTTCACCACTGAAGGCCTATAGGTTCACCACTGAAGACCTATAGGTTCACCACTGAAGACCTATAGGTTCACCACTGAAGACCTATAGGTTCACCACTGAAGGCCTATAGGTTCACCACTGAAGGCCTATAGGTTCACCACTGAAGGCCTATAGGTTCACCACTGAAGGCCTATAGGTTCACCACTGAAGGCCTATAGGTTCACCACTGAAGACCTATAGATTCACCACTGAAGGCCCTATAGGTTCACCACTGAAGGCCTATAGGTTCACCACTGAAGGCCCTATAGGTTCACCACTGAAGGCCTATAGGTTCACCACTGAAGACCTATAGGTTCACCACTGAAGACCTATAGGTTCACCACTGAAGGCCCTATAGGTTCACCACTGAAGGCCTATAGGTTCACCACTGAAGGCCTATAGGTTCACCACTGAAGACCTATAGGTTCACCACTGAAGGCCTATAGGTTCACCACTGAAGACCTATAGGTTCACCACTGAAGACCTATAGGTTCACCACTGAAGGCCTATAGGTTCACACACTGAAGACCTATAGGTTCACACACTGAAGGCCTATAGGTTCACCACTGAAGGCCTATAGGTTCACCACTGAAGGCCTATAGGTTCACCACTGAAGGCCTATAGGTTCACACACTGAAGGCCTATAGGTTCACACACTGAAGGCCTATAGGTTCACCACTGAAGGCCTATAGGTTCACCACTGAAGGCCTATAGGTTTTGAGAATGATGATCAGCAATAGCCAATAAGAGCTCACCAGAGAAGAGGAAATGAGATGATGACGTTGTATCACATCACCCAGAATGTGAATACTCTCGAGCAGGAGCAATGACTTTAACCAAATTGTCAAATCGTTACAACTCTGAAGTTCACAAGCAATGATATTCAATTAAAAATGTTGGCCAGATATTTCAACTCTATATGGCAAGTGTCAATGTCTGACTGAAAACATTTGAGGCTGCTTTTTGCCACAGCTCATTGTAGCTACGTTAACAATGTAATCACATCATTGTTTTAAAGAGACAGCGTGGTGGCATGGAGAAACCCTTCCGACCAAAGTGAAGAATCTTGTAGTGTGTGAGGGTTAGGAGGTGTCTGGTTGGTCAGGAGGTGTCTGGATGGTCAGGAGGGTTAAGGTTAACTTGGAGAATGGTGGCATGGAGAATCCTCCCGACCAAAGTGAAGAATCTTGTAGTGTGTGACCCTCCGTCTCTGCCACATCATGTAGTATACGCACCACTACGTTGGTAAGACAAAAAAACTACAGGAAAGTTTCATGTGAGAGGCTCAGCGATGTTAGTATTTTGAAAGTCGTGCAGTGTACACCCAGCCTAAACTAACATCTGTGCTAGCCAGGCCAAGTTGTGATAACTAGATCCATGTGGTCTCCAGCCACGCAGAGCAGGGCCTTCATTTCAGCCAGCTCTGGGAAGAGAAGGACCATTCTTTCTCAGACACCTGCTGTCCCACAGTGCTATCAATGGAAACATCTCCTGCTGCTGCCTGCACTAAGGCAGATCAATATTCCCCACAAAATGAATCACGTACAGCGAGCGATAGACTAGGTAAGAGATTGTTATACAGTAATACAAAATGCTTAGAAAATGGTACTGGTCCGTATTCACAAAGCCTCTCAGAGGGCTGCTCTAATTATCTAGTCCCACTGTCTTATTCATTATGATCCAAAAGGCAAAACTGATCCTAGATCAGCACCACTACTATAAGACGCTTTGTGAATACAGGCCTTGTGAGCATATTTATTATGCCGAATCTGCCAATGTACCTCTAAGCTAGTCTACAATGCACATCACATTCATCCAGTCAGTGCATTATCACAGCAGTTGGTCAACTGATTGCTTGGCAGGTAAGCCAAATTCAGTCTTCTTAACTGTCATACTTACTGTACTGGTCTCCTAGTTGGACATGTCATGGACAGATGAGACCAGCCATGGCCAATGATATGAAAGACAAAACAATATACATGTAAGTGTTGGAGAAAATTATGTCACTATCCTCTCCCCACAAACGCCTTCGTAGCAGCTATAAATTATGAATAACACTGTGGGACGTTAGAGATAGAGGCCAAACAGTAGAACAAACATGATTCTACTGACAGACTTTCTGTCGACAACACAACCTGCACAGCTCATTGTGCGGGAAAATACGCCATCTGCCGGTAGATAATACGGTAACTAATTTACCACAATGACCTGGGGAGCCTAACGTTAACAAGCAAAAATTGTATTATTTGCGTAAAGTATTTCAACTGACCAAGTAACATCGATTGGTTGTATGATGTTAAAAGTACAAACATATCTTGTTTCTGCCTGCATTGGGGCGTTGGACCGGTAACTGAAAGGTTGCTGGATCAAATCCCTGACACGATACAAGGCAGTTAACCCACTGCTCCTAGGCCGTCATTGTAAATAAGGTTTTTTCCTAACAGACTTGCCTAGTTAAATAAAGGTTACATTTTAAAAATGAGTCTAATGTTACGTTGTTTGGTTGGCTAGCTAACGTATTCATTCATACAGTCGTTGCGCTAGCTATGCTAGCCAAAGTTCGCAAACTACGGTTAACTTCTACCTAAATCGTACAGCATTTCAAAACATGTATAGAGTATGTCTTTTAATGCTTTGTTGGCACCTACATTTATGAAACCACGAAGGGTAGCTAGCGATGCTTTATCTTACCATTATTTTAGATAGAGATCCCCGATGACGACAGTTCGTGTGGCTATTGTAGCAGTTAGCTATTTAGCTTCGTTGTACAACATATCACCATAGCAACATGCGCAGAAATGTTTAACACGGGTAAAAAAATATATAGATATAACAACAAATAAATAACTTGGAGGCTTTTACATGAATATAGGACGCAAATTTGCACAGAATTAGCAACGAATGCAAAATAATAATAATAATAATAATAATAATAATAATAATAATGTTGTTTCCGGAAGTACAACTATGACCCCTTGCGAAACGTGGGTTGACTTCTTCTGTTTTGATTTTGTCATTGATGGGGGTAGTTAAATATGTTTAATAAATAACCAATCTTGCTTTTACCCGAATAGGACAAGGTGCAGCACCGGCTTAGTAACGTTACTTTAGTTTAGTCAAAGATAAATGGCCGAGTGAGAGACTACCAGTAAGTGACCATGGACAAAACGGATATTCTAACAACTTTAATGGATGTTGGTCGGGGTCCACTTATTGTAGATGGTGGACTGGCAACAGAACTGGAATCAACAGGTTGTAAATTACAGGTGAAATACAACAAATTGCATTTTTATGAGTAATTCCAAAGAGAGCTGGGTTGTAATCATTACATTATTCCAAACAGCAACTTGGGGCGACAGGTAGCCTAGTGGTTAGAGTGTAGAGGCGGCAGGTAGCCTAGTGGTTAGAGTGTAGAGGAGGCAGGTAGCCTAGTGGTTAGAGTGTAGAGGAGGCAGGTAGCCTAGTGGTTAGAGTGTAGAGGCGGCAGGGTAGCCTAGTGGTTAGAGCGTAGAGGAGGCAGGGTAGCCTAGTGGTTAGAGTGTAGAGGCGGCAGGTAGCCTAGTGGTTAGAGTGTAGAGGCGGCAGGGGTAGCCTAGTAGTTAGAGTGTAGAGGCGGCAGGTAGCCTAGTGGTTAGAGTGTAGAGGCGGCAGGGTAGACGAGTGGTTAGAGCGTTGGACTAGTAACCGGAAGGTTACCGAGCTGACAAGGTACACATCTGTCGTTCTGCCCCTGAACAGGCAGTTAACCCACTGTTCCTAGGCCGTCATTGAAAATAAGAATTTGTTCTTAACTGACTTTAAATAAAGGTACAATTAAATTTTAAATTTTAAAAAATATATATATTGTGTTGGACAAATGCAGGTTTGCAACACAATCGGGGTAATGAATATTCTCCTGTATATTTGTATGTTTTGCGTGGATACAGGGAGATCCTTTGTGGAGTGCAAGGCTGCTCCATACTAACCCACAGGCTATTAAAGATGCTCATTACAGGTGAGTTGTTTAACATAGACTATTGTTGTAGTTCTGCCTTTACTGTTGCAAAGCATTACAGATGTTGTCTCTCCCTAGGTTTCTGTGTGCTGGTGCTGATGTGATAACTACAGCCACGTACCAGGCTAGTGTTGAGGGCTTCATCAGGCACCTGGATGTCACCCCTGAACAGGCCAACCAACTCATCATGTCAGGAGTGACTCTGGCCAGAGAGGCTGTCAAACACTTTATGGCTGACCAGCCTCCATCAGGTGAGCAGGCAGTAAGTTACAGGTGGAGTTCCTGACAGCATTCTAGGCCAGGGATGGGAAACTTTGATGGATGGGGGGCAGTGGCTCATGTTGTTGCTCCCCACACACACATTTTAGCGCCCCCCCGACAGAGTTTAAAACATTTTTTATTAACCATTGGAGTTAATTTCCTGCAATTCTACACATTGTCTGGTCACTGGTGTAGCCTACAAACTTAAATGTTGTACAAAACTGTTCTAACTATTGCATTCCATGCCTCATTAAGCTCAGTAAGCTTCATTCAGCTAAATTTAAATGTTTTACACAAAATACATTATCGACCTGTTCGTACAAACTTTGTTAGTATTGCAAACATAAGCATGATACAAACAGGCAGTCTAGCGATTTCATGTTCTTCTTTGCTGCTGAGTTACATGCAGCTATTTACTTTCGCCACAATATCAGCATATATGGCATAACTATGGCATGAGGTGACGCAAAACAAACTCGCCCACTGTCAGACTCTTTTCACCGGTCCGAATACATGCTTGGCTTCCTGAAACATTTGGCTGCCCAGAGGTGGAGCGCAAGCAAGACACAGACACTCAGTCGAATTACAAACTTCATGTTGTACACAAAACTGTTGCATTACAGGCCTCCGTAAACATTGAAGGTGGATGAGGTAAGTTTTCCCCTACTATGAAAAGCGCTTTGAGGAACCTCAGTTAGTGGGAAAGCGCTATAGAAATCCAATCAATTATTATTATTAATTAGCGATTGGATGTTATTTTTTCATCATCATTGCAAACATTGGCTAAGCTGCTCAGGACCTACCAGCTCAGCCAGGCACTCAGAGATCCTGTAATTTGGACATAATCCCGATGTCTCTGAAGCTCTTATTTGTACGATCAGAGTTGTTAATGTACATTACATGGTATCTTTCTATTTTCTCAGATCGCAGGGTGCCTCTGGTGGCAGGCTCTGTTGGACCTTACGGGGCCTTTATGCACAACGGCTCGGAGTACACTGGCGCTTACGCTGCGGAGATGAGTGTTGAGGTAAGGCAGGCAATGCCAAGAAAGAACTCACATTGGGGTTGACCTGTCATTATTTATACTGAACTAAAATATAAAACACAACATGTAAAGTGTTGGTTTCATGAGCTCAAATAAAAAGATCCCAGAAAATGTTCCATACGCACAAAAAGCTAATTTCTCTCAAATTCTGTGCACAAATTTGTTTACATCCCAGTTAGTGAGAATTTCTCCTTTGATAATCCATCCACCTGACAGGTGTAGCATATCAAGAAGCTGATCAAACAGCATGATCATTACACAGGTGCACCTTGTGCTGGGTACAATAAAAGGCTGCTCTGAAATGTGCAGTTTTGTCACACAACACAATGCCACAGATGTCCTTGATTTTGACAGAGCCTGCAATTGGCATGCTGACTGCAGGAATGTCCACCAGAGCTGTTGCCAGATAATTGAATGTTAATTTCTCTACCATAAGCCGCCTCCAACGTAATTTTAGAGAATTCGGCAGTACATCCAACCGGCCTCACAACTGCAGACCACGTGTAACCACGCCAGCCCAGGACCTCCACAACCGGGTTCTTCACCTGTGGGATCATCTTTGATCTGGTCACGATGGCAACACCCATCCGTAGCACGGAGAGTGGTACTCTATTGCACACCAATATCTCTACCTGTACATGACCATCTGATCATTTATCACTCCAGTGTTAATCTGCAAAATTGTAATTATTCGCCTACCTCCTCATGCCTTTTGCACACAATGTATATAGACTCCCCTTTTTTTCTACTGTGTTATTGACTTGTTAATTGTTTACTCCATGTGTAACTCTGTGTTGTCTGTTCACACTGATATGCTTTATCTTGGCCAGGTCACAGTTGCAAATGAGAACTTGTTCTCAACTAGCCTACCTGGTTAAATAAAGGTGAAAAAAATCGAAGACAAGCCACCTGGACAGCTGATGAAATTGAGGAGTATTTATGTCTGTAATAAAGCCCTTTTGTGGCGAAAGACAATTTGTAATTGGCTTGGCCTGGCTCCCCACCCATGGCTGCGCCCCAGTCATGTAAAATACATAGATTAGGGCTCAATGAATGTATTTCAATTGACTGATTTCATTATATGAACATTAACTCAGTGAAATTGTTCCATGTTGCGTTTATATTTTTGATCAGTATAATAGACTAGTGTTCCTATGGTCTGTCTGCACTCAGTCTCTAGCCTCGTTTATACCTACTGCTAACATGCGTCCTTTGTCCTGATTTTGTCCACATTCTGATTGTGCCCATATGTTTTTAAATGTCTCTCTCTCTCTCTCTCTGTGTCTCCAGGAACTGAAAGCCTGGCACCGCCCCCAGGTCCAATGTCTAGTTACAGCAGGGGCCGATCTCATTGCCATGGAAACCATCCCAAGCATGAAGGAGGCAGAAGCTTTGGTGGAGCTGCTCAGAGAGTTTCCAGATTCTAAAGCATGGCTGGCCTTCTCCTGTAAGGTAAATCTCACTATGTAATTAAGACTCTTTCTCAATTTGTCTTTCCTTGATTCCTCGCCGTCCTCTCTCCTCGTCTCCTAAGTTCCTACCCTTAAACATTCTTTATCAAAGCATTCTGAGAAATAGGCAAGGAGGACGCAAGGGATCTAGGAAAGACACATCGATTCTCGTTAGTTAGTTAACGTTTATTTAACTAGGCAAGTCAGTTAAGAACAAATGCTCATTTATAATGATAGCCTACCAAGAGGCCTTGTGGGGACGGGGGCTGGAATTTAAAAAATTAAATATGAATATAGGACAAAACACACATCACGACAAGACAGACAACACTACATAAAGAGAGACCTAAAGATGACAACATAGCAAGTCGACAACACAGCATGGTAGCAGCACAAAACACGGGCTAGAAGGTAGAGACAACAATACATCACACAAAGCAGCCACAACTGTCAGTAAGAGTGTCCGTGATTGAGTCTTTGATTGAAGAGATAGAGATAAAACTGTCCAGTTTGAGTGTTGTGTTGCTGTAAATATGGGATGTAAGAATCCAGTGATATATCTTCTATTCTCCTCAGGATGGTCAGTGTATATCTGACAGCAGTCGTTTCTCCGAGGCAGTCCGGCTGGCCAGTAGGTCCAGTCAGCTGGTGGCTGTAGGGGTGAATTGCTGTCCTCCAGCCCTGGTCAAGCCCCTCCTAGACTCAGCCAGGACACAGAGGAGACCAGGCCTCGGCTGGGTGGTTTACCCCAACAGTGGAGAGGAGTGGGATACATACACTGGGTGAGTGAAACTAAATTCACCTCGACTGTATCCCAAAATGGAACCCTGTTCCATAGGTCTCTGGTCCAAAAGTAGTGCACTAAATAGGGATTAGGGTGCCGTTTGGGACGAAGACCTGGGCTTTACACAGGTCTGTGACCTGACACATCCAGGTAGGAGTACTAAACACACCATATCATTTGACGACATAGTATAAGAAATCTAGACTATATTAACTTTTCACTTCAGTCTACAGTTCCATGATGATTCCTCAATTGTTTCAAGGGAATATTGAGTGAATCTCTCGTGTTGATTTTGAACCTTTTCTTTTATCATTTAAAAGGTGGAGAAAACCAGAGAACAGAATATCTTCAATAGCTGAATTGAGTCTGGAGTGGATGAAACAAGGGTGTGCACTTATAGGTAAGACAACGGCTGAACTAATGTTGTCTTTGTATTAGAACAGGGATGGACAAACCCCTTTTTTGTAGGCCCACGAATCAATTTACAGATCAATGTTTTTTAGGAACTCTTGGGGATTCAATTTACTGTTGCTAGGTAGAATACACAAGATGCAATTTCAAAATGTTGTTGTGCGTCAACAGTGTTTCTGTTATGTCAGTCACTGACAGGTACTCAATTAGCCCATGGCAACATCATTTCACTTAGGGCCCGCAAAATGCTAGGGCCGGATCTGCCTGCATGTGTGGGCATGGATAGGGCCCCCAAAAGGCTAGGGCCGGCTCTGCCTGCATGTGTGGGCATGGATAGGGCCCCCAAAAGGCTAGGGCCGGCTCTGACTGCTTAGGGCCCCCAAAAGGCTAGGGCCGGCTCTGACTACTTAGGGCCCCCAAAAGGCTAGGGCCGGATCTGACTGCATGTGTGGGCATGGATAGGGCCCCCAAAAGGCTAGGGCCGGCTCTGCCTGCATGTGTGGGCATGGTTAGGGCCCCCAAAAGGCTAGGGCCGGCTCTGACTGCTTAGGGCCCCCAAAAGGCTAGGGCCGGCTCTGACTACTTAGGGCCCCCAAAAGGCTAGGGCCGGCTCTGACTGCATGTGTGGATATGGGTACACAGACCCGCGAGCCACTGATGAGTTCAGATATTTTGTGAACCCCCATCAAAGTAGCCCATCCCTGAACTAGGATGTCGTGTCTTCCAACAGGAGGGTGCTGCCGCATCGGTCCTGCTCACATAGCGGAGCTACGAAGACAGATACATGGAGACGTGTCTGGGTCTGATGCTCCACAGTGGGGACAGGGACGACCTTACAGAGAATGAGCTCTTATTACTGCTACACTATGTGATCCCACAGTCAAGATTAGGCAATTAATAACTATTTTAAAATGGTACTTTTGATATGAGTTTATATAACTGATTTATTAACCCTCATACTACCAACATATGTTATATATAAAGAGCATTTGGATAGTATTTACATTCCTCGACAGTTTGTTAGCATTACAGCTTTATTCTAAAAAAAAATTTTTTTTTAAATAATAATAATTTGACTTTTTCCACATTTTTGTTGTGTTACCACAATAAGATTGTATTGTCATTCTTTGTTACTGTCTTACACACAATACCACATATCAAAGTGGAATTGTGTATTTTGAAATTTAAAAAAACTTGAAATCTGAAATGTCTTGAGTCAATAAGTATTCAACCCCTTTTGTTATGTCAAGCCTAAGTATGTTGTGTAGTAACAATATGCTTACCGAGTAGCATAATAAGATGCATGGACTCACTTTGTGTTCAATAATGGTGTTTATCATGATTTTGATTAACTACCGCACACACATACAATTATCTGTAAGGTCCCTCAGTCGAGCAGTGATTCAACCACAAAGACCAATGAGATTTTACAATGCCTCGCAAAGAAGGGCACCTATTGGTAGATGGGTAAAAAAAACAGACATTGAATATCCCTTTGAGCATGGAGAAGTTATTAAATACACTTTAGATGGTGCAACAATACACCCAGTCACTACAAAGATACAGGTGTCCTTCCTAACTCAGTTGCCGGAGACAAAAGAAACCTCTCAGGGATTTCACCATGAGGCCAATGGTGACTTTAAAACAGTTAGAGTTTATGGCTGTGATAGGAGAAACAGGATGGATCAACAACATTGTAGTTACTCCACAATACTGACAGAGTGAAAAGAAGAAAGCCTGTACAGAATACAAATATTCCAAAACATGCATCCTGTTTGCAACAAGGCACTAAAGTAATACTGTAAAGATTGTTGAAAAGCAATTAACTTTTTGTCCTGAATACAACACATTACTGAGTACCACTCTCCATATTTTCAAGCATAGCGGTGGTTGCATCATGTCATGGGTATGCTTGTAGTTGTTAAGGCCTGGGGAGTTTTTCAGGATAAAAAGAAACAGAATGGAGCTAAGCACAGGCAAAATCCTAGAGGAAAACCTTGTTCAGTCTGCTTTCCACCAGACACTGGGAGATTAATTCACCTTTCAACAGGACAATAACCTAAAACACAAGGTCAAACCTACACTGGAGTTGCTTACCAACAAGACAGTGAATGTTCCTGAGTGGCCGAGTTACAGTTTTGATTTAAATCTACTTGAAGATCTAAGGCAACACCTCAAAATGGTTGTCGAGCAATGATCAACAAACAATTTCACAAAGCTTGAAGAATTTTAAAAAAGAATAATGGTCAAATGTTGCACAATCCAGGTGTGTAAAGCTCTTAGAGACTCACCCAGAAAGACTCACAGCTCTTAGAGACTCACCCAGAAAGACTCACAGCTCTTAGAGACTCACCCAGAAAGACTCACAGCTTTAATCGCTGCCGAAGGTGCTTCTACAAAGTATTGACTTAGGGGTGTGAATACTTATGTAAGGGAAGACCCCCATGAAATGGGCAAGAATGAATGTCAACTTATTGGCATTGGGCGAACCATGTACACAATCACAAATACCACTCAAATGGATGGCAGTTCATCAAAACCATATTGCAACCGGAACATTACAAATGCCAAGTGTAAGAAACCGGAAATCCCACAGGGGGGCGCGAGCAGGCAACTGTCCATGTTCATATGGGAAATGGTCTCAGTCAGGTCCCACGGGTGAGATTTTGAAAATCAGAAATTTTGTTAATTTTAAAACCTCATAAAAAGTGTTTTTTTTGACCATTCATAAATAATAATAAAAAATTATACATATGTAGTATTATTTGCATGGCATGTTCAATGGAAACAAAGTTTACATCCTCTGATGTGTTTTGGCTGCATGGCCTTTATCAGGGAGTACAAAGATATGATAATGCAATGTCCTCTTTTGAACAGCTTTTTCCAAATCAGCCCTCATTAGAAGTGGGTGGTTACAACATTGATTGGACAACACCTAGTAAGCAATACGATACACATTAAAGGGTGAAATACTGTAGATATGTTATCGAAAAAAACATCTCAAGGCGAGAAGCATCAGAATGCCTAGAAAGGTAGTTCTAACCTTGAATATGACTGGGCAAAGTGGTAAGACTAGGAGAGACATCTATTCCATAGTACACTAGAACACAGCAAACAAGGACAGCAGTCTAAACTTAGCTGAGGGCAAATATCCACTAGATGACAGCAATGGGACCTCTCACAACCCTACAGGAAAGGAGAGAAATTAAAATCTTGATTTATTTTATTTAACCAGGCAAACCAGTTAAGAACAAATTCTTATTTACAATGACGACCTAGGAACAGTTGGTTAACTGCCTTGTTCAGGGGCAGAACGGCAGATTTGTACCTTGTCAGCTCGGGGATTCGATCTAGCAACCTTTCGGTTACTGGCCTAACGCTCTAACCACCAGGCTACCTGCCGCCCCAATTATTTAAACCAGGGTTATTAGTGGCCTGGTTTGACTGTTTAAGACGTCTTTTCTAATAGAAGCCGGAATATGATCAATACCCGTAGCTTGTAGGGAGGCAGGGTTGCCACGGGGTAAGAACTTGTAGTGCCTTGCCATGAGGTAAGGACTTGTAGTGTCTTGCCATGGGGTAAGGACTTGTAGTGCCTTGCCATGGGGTAAGGACTTGTAGTGCCTTGCCATGAGGTAAGGACTTGTAGTGCCTTGCCATGAGGTAAGGACTTGTAGTGCCTTGCCATGAGGTAAGGACTTGTAGTGCCTTGCCATGAGGTAAGGACTTGTAGTGCCTTGCCATGAGGTAAGGACTTGTAGTGCCTTGCCATGAGGTAAGGACTTGTAGTGCCTTGCCATGGGGTAAGGACTTGTAGTGCCTTGCCATGGGGAAAGGACTTGTAGTGCCTTGCCATGAGGTAAGGACTTGTAGTGCCTTGCCATGAGGTAAGGACTTGTAGTGCCTTGCCATGAGGTAAGGACTTGTAGTGCCTTGCCATGAGGTAAGGACTTGTAGTGCCTTGCCATGGGGTAGTCTTCATTACCTACCCGTATGGCGTACTAGGAAAAACTCCCTAGAAAGGCCAAAACCTAGGAAGAAACCTAGAGAGGAACCAGGCTATGTGGGGTGGCTGTGCCGGGTGGAGATTATAACAGAACATGGCCAAGATGTTCAAATGTTCATAAATGACCAGCAGGGTCAAATAATAATAATCACAGTGGTTGTAGAGGGTGCAACAGGTCAGCACCTCGGGAGTAAATGTCAGTTGGCTTTTCATAGCCGATCATTCAGAGTATCTCTACCACTCCTGCTGTCTCTAGAGAGTTGAAAACAGCAGGTCTGGGACAGGTAGCACGTCCAGTGACCAGGTCAGCACCTCAGGAGTAAATGTCAGTTGGCTTTTCATCACCGATCATTAAGAGTTGCCAACACCTGTCTTGTTTCAGATATGATTCTGTTTTGATGTCCTGTGCATCTATCGCTTCTTGAGACTTGCTTTCAATGAGAATGACAGATCTACTGTTTAACTCACATTTCGGTGTGAATTTGGTCGGGTCACCCAAAAAGTAACATATTGCAGCTTCAAGACGAAAAGCATATTTTTTTTCAATAACTTTGTACAATTACAACCATTCGCATACGTCGATTACGTCGCATACGTGATTAGCCATTCGCATACGTCGATTAACGGACAGTCTATATCCGGGTTGCATCCTAGGTTAACGATACATAAAATTGGAGATTTCCGAATTCCCAGTTGTTTTGAACGCGTAACTTTACTCAACATAAAGGCATTGCTTCTTGACTAATACATTTATTTTGTTTTTTCTTCTAGGTAAATTGTCGCACGTATTGACAAAAACACTGACTTGTCAAAGTAGATTCACATGCAGGACGTCGTATGTTTTCTACTGCTGCGTTCATGTCCTAGTCTGAATTAAGAAACGTTGTCATTTTCTTACTTGCTGACTTGGCACATGTGTACATACAAACAGTTAGCAGGAAGCAGTTGTTATTCCACTAAAGTCTGATCTGCACAACACGAAGCAGTGGTCGTTTAAAATATTGGTAAGTATTTGAATGACAGTAATTCTAAGTTTCTTTAGTCGTATTTATGAGAGATACTGCCACCGGAATCTGGGCGTTGAAGATGTCAACGCAGAATATGACTTGTCTTCTTTCTAATGGCTAATACACCCGAGTTGGATGCCCGTTCAAAACGATTTTCCAAGTCCGCAGAGCCCGATTATTATGATGGTTTTTCCTTTATGCTTTTTTTCCACAGTTTCCAGTTGTCTTGCAATACTCAAGTGGTTTCAGAGTTCAGTTATTTTGAACACCGCACAATGCCCAAGAAGCACCGATTAGACGGCGCTGCACGCGTTATAGTGTCACAATACTTTACTTATTCACCAAATATGGAGTTTCGCCGAACAACTGTCTTGATTTACTCTCGTTATGTACTTCCAAAAACATTTACAGGCCTTTTTTGCACTTCCAATGTATTGAGCTCTTATAGACTTCCGACCTGTGCGTGTCAGTAATCAGTGGTAAATTAGAGGTGACGAATAGGCTTTTTTTCCCGGAAGTTCGTAACGGGAGTAAATGAAGATAGTTGTTCAGCGAAACTCCAGATGTTTGTGAATAACAAATGCATTTTTACATTATAACGCTTGCCGAGCTATCGAACGGAGTCCGAGCTTCCTTGGCATTACGGCAGCGTAGCCTAGTGGTTAGAGTGTTGGACTAGTAACCAGCAGGTAGCCTAGTGGTTAGAGTGTTGGACTAGTAACCAGCAGGTAGTCTAGTGGTTAGAGTGTTGGACTAGTAACCAGCAGGTAGCCTAGTGGTTAGAGCGTTGGACTAGTAACCAGCAGGTAGCCTAGTGGTTAGAGCGTTGGACTAGTAACCAGCAGGTAGCCTAGTGGTTAGAGCGTTGGACTAGTAACCAGCAGGTAGCCTAGTGGTTAGAGCGTTGGACTAGTAACCAGCAGGTAGCATAGTGGTTAGAGCGTTGGACTAGTAACCAGCAGGTAGCCTAGTGGTTAGAGCGTTGGACTAGTAACCAGCAGGTAGCATAGTGGTTAGAGCGTTGGACTAGTAACCAGCAGGTAGCCTAGTGGTTAGAGCGTTGGACTAGTAACCAGCAGGTAGCCTAGTGGTTAGAGCGTTGGACTAGTAACCAGCAGGTAGCCTAGTGGTTAGAGCGTTGGACTAGTAACCAGCAGGTAGCCTAGTGGTTAGAGCGTTGGACTAGTAACCAGCAGGGAGCATAGTGGTTAGAGCGTTAGACTAGTAACCAGCAGGTAGCATAGTGGTTAGAGCGTTGGACTAGTAACCAGCAGGTAGCCTAGTGGTTAGAGCGTTGGACTAGTAACCAGCAGGTAGCCTAGTGGTTAGAGCGTTGGACTAGTAACCAGCAGGTAGCCTAGTGGTTAGAGCGTTGGACTAGTAACCAGCAGGTAGCCTAGTGGTTAGAGCGTTGGACTAGTAACCAGCAGGTAGCATAGTGGTTAGAGTGTTGGACTAGTAACCAGCAGGTAGCATAGTGGTTAGAGCGTTGGACTAGTAACCAGCAGGGAGCCTAGTGGTTAGAGTGTTGGACTAGTAACCAGCAGGTAGCCTAGTGGTTAGAGCGTTGGACTAGTAACCAGCAGGTAGCCTAGTGGTTAGAGCGTTGGACTAGTAACCAGCAGGTAGCCTAGTGGTTAGAGCGTTGGACCAGTAACCAGCAGGTAGCCTAGTGGTTAGAGCGTTGGACTAGTAACCAGCAGGTAGCCTAGTGGTTAGAGCGTTGGACTAGTAACCAGCAGGTAGCCTAGTGGTTAGAGCGTTGGACTAGTAACCAGCAGGTAGCCTAGTGGTTAGAGCGTTGGACTAGTAACCAGCAGGGAGCCTAGTGGTTAGAGCGTTGGACTAGTAACCAGCAGGTAGCCTAGTGGTTAGAGTGTTGGACTAGTAACCAGCAGGTAGCCTAGTGGTTAGAGTGTTGGACTAGTAACCAGCAGGTAGCCTAGTGGTTAGAGCGTTGGACTAGTAACCAGCAGGTAGCATAGTGGTTAGAGCGTTGGACTAGTAACCAGCAGGTAGCATAGTGGTTAGAGCGTTGGACTAGTAACCAGCAGGTAGCCTAGTGGTTAGAGTGTTGGACTAGTAACCAGCAGGTAGCCTAGTGGTTAGAGCGTTGGACTAGTAACCAGCAGGTAGCCTAGTGGTTAGGGGCGTTGGACTAGTAACCAGCAGGTAGCCTAGTGGTTAGAGCGTTGGACTAGTAACCAGCAGGTAGCCTAGTGGTTAGGGCGTTGGACTAGTAACCAGCAGGTAGCCTAGTGGCGTTGGACTAGTAACCAGCAGGTAGCCTAGTGGTTAGAGCGTTGGACTAGTAACCAGCAGGTAGCCTAGTGGTTAGAGCTTTGGACTAGTAACCAGCAGGTAGCCTAGTGGTTAGAGCGTTGGACTAGTAAACAGCAGGTAGCCTAGTGGTTAGAGCGTTGGACTAGTAACCAGCAGGTAGCCTAGTGGTTAGAGCGTTGGACTAGTAACCAGCAGGTAGCCTAGTGGTTAGAGCGTTGGACTAGTAACCAGCAGGTAGCCTAGTGGTTAGAGCGTTGGACTAGTAACCAGCAGGTAGCCTAGTGGTTAGAGCGTTGGACTAGTAACCAGCAGGTAGCCTAGTGGTTAGAGCGTTGGACTAGTAACCAGCAGGTAGCCTAGTGGTTAGAGCGTTGGACTAGTAACCAGCAGGAGCCTAGTGGTTAGAGCGTTGGACTAGTAACCAGCAGGAGCCTAACCGGGAAGGTAGTGGTTAGAGCGTTGGACTAGTAACCAGCAGGTAGCAGTGGTTAGAGCGTTGGACTAGTAACCAGCAGGTAGCCTAGTGGTTAGAGCGTTGGACTAGTAACCAGCAGGTACTAGTAACCAGCAGGTAGTCTAGTGGTTAGAGCGTTGGACTAGTAACCAGCAGGTAGCCTAGTGGTTAGAGCGTTGGACTAGTAACCAGCAGGTAGCCTAGTGGTTAGAGCGTTGGACTAGTAACCAGCAGGTAGCTTAGTGGTTAGAGCGTTGGACTAGTAACCAGCACGTACTAGTAACCAGCAGGTAGTCTAGTGGTTAGAGCGTTGGACTAGTAACCAGCAGGGAGCCTAGTGGTTAGAGTGTTGGACTAGTAAACAGCAGGTAGCCTAGTGGTTAGAGTGTTGGACTAGTAACCAGCAGGGAGCCTAGTGGTTAGAGTGTTGGACTAGTAAACAGCAGGTAGTCTAGTGGTTAGAGCATTGGACTAGTAACCAGCAGGTAGCCTAGTGGTTAGAGTGTTGGACTAGTAACCAGCAGGTAGCCTAGTGGTTAGAGTGTTGGACTAGTAACCAGCAGGGAGCCTAGTGGTTTGAGTGTTGGACTAGTAACCAGCAGGGAAGTGGTTAGAGCGTTGGACTAGTAACCAGCAGGTAGCAGTGGTTAGAGCGTTGGACTAGTAACCAGCAGGTAGCCTAGTGGTTAGAGCGTTGGACTAGTAACCAGCAGGTAGCCTAGTGGTTAGAGCGTTGGACTAGTAACCAGCAGGTAGCCTAGTGGTTAGAGTGTTGGACTAGTAACCAGCAGGTAGCATAGTGGTTAGAGTGTTGGACTAGTAACCAGCAGGTAGCCTAGTGGTTAGAGCGTTGGACTAGTAACCAGCAGGTAGCCTAGTGGTTAGAGCGTTGGACTAGTAACCAGCAGGTAGCCTAGTGGTTAGAGCGTTGGACTAGTAACCAGCAGGTAGCCTAGTGGTTAGAGCGTTGGACTAGTAACCAGCAGGGAGCCTAGTGGTTAGAGCGTTGGACTAGTAACCAGCAGGTAGCCTAGTGGTTAGAGTGTTGGACTAGTAACCAGCAGGGAGCCTAGTGGTTAGAGCGTTGGACTAGTAACCAGCAGGGAGCCTAGTGGTTAGAGCGTTGGACTAGTAACCAGCAGGTAGCCTAGTGGTTAGAGTGTTGGACTAGTAACCAGCAGGTAGCATAGTGGTTAGAGTGTTGGACTAGTAACCAGCAGGTAGCCTAGTGGTTAGAGCGTTGGACTAGTAACCAGCAGGGAGCCTAGTGGTTAGAGTGTTGGACTAGTAACCAGCAGGGAGCCTAGTGGTTAGAGCGTTGGACTAGTAACCAGCAGGTAGCAGTGGTTAGGCGTTGGACTAGTAACCAGCAGGTAAGTGGTTAGAGCGTTGGACTAGTAACCAGCAGGTAGCCTAGTGGTTAGAGCGTTGGACTAGTAACCAGCAGGTAGCCTAGTGGTTAGAGCGTTGGACCAGTAACCAGCAGGTAGCCTAGTGGTTAGAGCGTTGGACTAGTAACCAGCAGGTAGCCTAGTGGTTAGAGCGTTGGACTAGTAACCAGCAGGTAGCATAGTGGTTAGAGCGTTGGACTAGTAACCAGCAGGTAGCATAGTGGTTAGAGCGTTGGACTAGTAACCAGCAGGAGCCTAGTGGTTAGCGTTGGACTAGTAACCAGCAGGTAGCCTAGTGGTTAGAGTGTTGGACTAGTAACCAGCAGGGAGCCTAGTGGTTAGAGCGTTGGACTAGTAACCAGCAGGGAGCCTAGTGGTTAGAGCGTGGACTAGTAACCAGCAGGTAGCATAGTGGTTAGAGCGTTGTACTAGTAACCAGCAGGTAGCCTAGTGGTTAGAGCGTTGGACTAGTAACCAGCAGGTAGCCTAGTGGTTAGAGTGTTGGACTAGTAACCAGCAGGTAGCATAGTGGTTAGAGCGTTGGACTAGTAACCAGCAGGTAGCATAGTGGTTAGAGCGTTGGACTAGTAACCAGCAGGGAGCCTAGTGGTTAGAGCGTTGGACTAGTAACCAGCAGGGAGCCTAGTGGTTAGAGCGTTGGACTAGTAACCAGCAGGTAGCAGTGGTTAGAGCGTTGGACTAGTAACCAGCAGGTAGCCTAGTGGTTAGAGCGTTGGACTAGTAACCAGCAGGTAGCCTAGTGGTTAGAGCGTTGGACTAGTAACCAGCAGGTAGCCTAGTGGTTAGAGCGTTGGACCAGTAACCAGCAGGTAGCCTAGTGGTTAGAGCGTTGGACTAGTAACCAGCAGGTAGCCTAGTGGTTAGAGCGTTGGACTAGTAACCAGCAGGTAGCCTAGTGGTTGCGTTGGACCAGTAACCAGCAGGTAGCCTAGTGGTTAGAGCGTTGGACTAGTAACCAGCAGGTAGCCTAGTGGTTAGAGCGTTGGACTAGTAACCAGCAGGTAGCATAGTGGTTAGAGCGTTGGACTAGTAACCAGCAGGTAGCCTAGTGGTTAGAGCGTTGGACTAGTAACCAGCAGGTAGCATAGTGGTTAGAGTGTTGGTTAACCAGCAGGTAGCCTAGTGGTTAGAGCGTTGGACTAGTAACCAGCAGGTAGCCTAGTGGTTAGAGTGTTGGACTAGTAACCAGCAGGTAGCCTAGTGGTTAGAGCGTTGGACTAGTGACCAGCAGGTAGCCTAGTGGTTAGAGTGTTGGACTAGTAACCAGCAGGTAGCATAGTGGTTAGAGTGTTGGACTAGTAACCAGCAGGTAGCCTAGTGGTTAGAGCGTTGGACTAGTAACCAGCAGGTAGCATAGTGGTTAGAGCGTTGGACTAGTAACCAGCAGGTAGCATAGTGGTTAGAGCGTTGGACTAGTAACCAGCAGGTAGCATAGTGGTTAGAGCGTTGGACTAGTAACCAGCAGGTAGCATAGTGGTTAGAGCGTTGGACTAGTAACCAGCAGGGAGCCTAGTGGTTAGAGCGTTGGACTAGTAACCAGCAGGTAGCCTAGTGGTTAGAGCGTTGGACTAGTAACCAGCAGGTAGCATAGTGGTTAGAGCGTTGGACTAGTAACCAGCAGGTAGCCTAGTGGTTAGAGCGTTGGACTAGTAACCAGCAGGTAGCCTAGTGGTTAGAGTGTTGGACTAGTAACCAGCAGGTAGCCTAGTGGTTAGAGTGTTGGACTAGTAACCAGCAGGTAGCCTAGTGGTTAGAGTGTTGGACTAGTAACCAGCAGGTAGCCTAGTGGTTAGAGCGTTGGACTAGTAACCAGCTGGTAGCCTAGTGGTTAGAGCGTTGGACTAGTAACCAGCAGGTAGCCTAGTGGTTAGAGCGTTGGACTAGTAACCAGCAGGTAGCCTAGTGGTTAGAGCGTTGGACTAGTAACCAGCAGGTAGCCTAGTGGTTAGAGCGTTGGACTAGTAACCAGCTGGTAGCCTAGTGGTTAGAGTGTTGGACTAGTAACCAGCAGGTAGCCTAGTGGTTAGAGCGTTGGACTAGTAACCAGCAGGGAGGGAGCCTAGTGGTTAGAACGTTGGACTAGTAACCAGCAGGTAGCCTAGTGGTTAGAGCGTTGGACTAGTAACCAGCAGGTAGCCTAGTGGTTAGAGTGTTGGACTAGTAACCAGCAGGTAGCCTAGTGGTTAGAGTGTTGGACTAGTAACCAGCAGGCTGACGAGCTGACAAGGTACACATCTGTCGTTCTGCCCCTAAACAGGCAGTTAACCCACTGTTCCCAGGCCGTCATTGAAAATAAGAATATGTTCTTAACTGACTTGCCTGGTTAAATAAAGGTAAAATTAAAATTACAGGGAAACACATGGTGTAATGGTTCACATGGTGTGGTATATTTATGTTCTATATGTGACATTGATAACTTGATAATGCACATCTACAATACTCTTCCTGTTCTCCCTAAATATAATTTAAACTCCAAAGACAGGGCTTTTTTTTATTTTATTTTTAACAAATGTTCCCCCTGCCGCAGCTGATCTGCTTTTCCACTGCCACCATGGCCCAAAAGCTGGTAATAATCGACACAGATGCAGGTATAGATGACGCCCAGGCGATAATGATGGCCGCGGCCGCTCCAAGCCTGCAGATCCTGGGGATAACATGCTGCTTCGGGAATACTGATGTGGACAACGTCTGTCAGAATGTGCTGCTGGTGCTGTCTGTCTGTGAACGCACACAGGTAGGAACCCAGCTCAGAGAGGCTTCCTCCCCTGTATTTTCTTGATGACGACACAACATCACGTGTGACATTCATTCATACCGCACTTGGTTATCTGGGAAGCTCATAACACATGGCTGTACGTTGCTCATAGATTCCAGTGTTCCAGGGTGCTGCCGGTCCCCTGGTGGGGGCCACCAAGACTTTCAGCGACCACTTTGGGACTGACGGGCTGGGAGATGTGCTGGAGGACAGAGACCCACAGTGGAAGGAGAAGGTCCAGAGAGAACACGCTGTTAATGCCATGATCAGACTGGTAGCTGCCAACCCTAAACAGGTACTGTAGGCTCCCCGTCTGACAACCCCCTAAACAGGTACTGTAGGCTCCCCATCTGACAACCCCCTAAACAGGTACTGTAGGCTCCCCATCTGACAACCCCTAAACAGGTACTGTAGGCTCCCATCTGACAACCCTAAACAGGTACTGTAGGCTCCCCATCTGACAACCCCTAAACAGGTCTGACAACCCCCTAAACAGGTACTGTAGGCTCCCCATCTGCCAACCCCTAAACAGGTACTAGGCTCCCCACAACCCCTAAACAGGTACTGTAGGCTCCCCATCTGCCAACCCCTAAACAGGTACTAGGCTCCCCATCTGCCAACCCCTAAACAGGTACTGTAGGCTCCCCATCTGCCAACCCCTAAACAGGTACTGTAGGCTCCCCATCTGCCAACCCCTAAACAGGTACAGGCTCCCCATCTGCCAACCCCTAACAGGTACTGTAGGCTCCCCATCTGCCAACCCCTAAACAGGTACTGTAGGCTCCCCATCTGCCAACCCCTAAACAGGTACTGTAGGCTCCCCATCTGCCAACCCCTAAACAGGTACAGGCTCCCCATCTGACAACCCCTAAACAGGTACTGTAGGCTCCCCATCTGACAACCCCCAGGTACTAGGCTCCCCATCTGACAACCCCCTAAACAGGTACTGTAGGCTCCCCATCTGACAACCCCCTAAACAGGTACTGTAGGCTCCCCATCTGACAACCCCCTAAACAGGTACTGTAGGCTCCCCATCTGACAACCCCCTAAACAGGTACTGTAGGCTCCCCATCTGACAACCCCTAAACAGGTACTGTAGGCTCCCCATCTGACAACCCCTAAACAGGTACTGTAGGCTCCCCATCTGACAACCCCCTAAACAGGTACTGTAGGCTCCCCATCTGACAACCCCCTAAACAGGTACTGTAGGCTCCCCATCTGACAACCCCCTAAACAGGTACTGTAGGCTCCCCATCTGACAACCCCCTAAACAGGTACTGTAGGCTCCCCATCTGACAACCCCCTAAACAGGTACTGTAGGCTCCCCATCTGACAACCCCCAGGTACTAATCTGACAACCCCCTAAACAGGTACTGTAGGCTCCCCATCTGACAACCCCCTAAACAGGTACTGTAGGCTCCCCATCTGACAACCCCCTAAACAGGTACTGTAGGCTCCCCATCTGACAACCCCCTAAACAGGTACCCCCTAATCTGGCTACCCCATCTGACAACCCACTAAACAGGTACTGTAGGCTCCCCATCTGACAACCCCCTAAACAGGTACTGTAGGCTCCCCATCTGACCAACCCCCTAAACAGGTACTGTAGGCTCCCCATCTGCCAACCCTAAACAGGTACTGTAGGCTCCCCATCTGACAACCCCCTAAACAGGTACTGTAGGCTCCCCATCTGACAACCCCCTAAACAGGTACTGTAGGCTCCCCATCTGACAACCCCCTAAACAGGTACTGTAGGCTCCCCATCTGACAACCCCCTAAACAGGTACTGTAGGCTCCCCATCTGACAACCCCCTAAACAGGTACTGTAGGCTCCCCATCTGACAACCCCCTAAACAGGTACTGTAGGCTCCCCATCTTCAGTCCGTTGGGAGACAGTGGATGAATGATGATAGTTTGTCACTAAGTGATAATAATACGTGGAATGTGACCATCGCACGCCGCCAAGTCTTCTTGTTCCTCGCCCCTTGACAGGTGTCCTTGGTGGCTCTTGGGCCGCTCACCAACCTGGCTCTAGCCATCCGACTGGACCCTTCTTTCCAACAGAACCTGAAGGAGCTCGTCATTATGGGAGGCAACATGGAGGGTAAAGTTACAATCAATCATAGACAATAAGGTTGTTTCCAACTGCATCCCAAATGACACCTTGTTCTCTACATAATGCACTCCTTTCTAACAGGACCCATAGGCACTGGTCTAAAGTGGTGCACTCTGTAGGGGAATCCGGTGCCATTTGGGACGTCACCTATTTTGACCAGTATTTCTCCTTCCAGGTAAAGGGAATGTATCTTTATGTGGAGAGTTTAACTTTGTGATGGATCCTGAATCTGCCTTCATTGTCCTGGAGGAGTACGTCTGTCCTACACGCATAGCATCATGGGAGTATTGCTGTAGGAATAAACTGGAATGGGTAAGGAGTTAAGGTCAACCTTCAGATGGCTCTTATTACTTTATCTCTATATAGGACACTAAATTATTACTAATATAACTGTTCAGAATAGCATTTACTTTACTTGACTTCAACAGTTATCTCTGTACGATTCACCTGATTTTATTACGGGAACACAATCAATATGAATAAAATAGTTTTGTATTTCATTGATTACTCACAGCTTGCATTTCCGAATTGCTAAGGAATGTTCCCTTTCCATGTACACTACTACTACTTCCACGACCTCAACAGGACTTAAATAAATACTAAAATTAACCCCTTTTAAGTTTGATTTAACTGTTTTCATTGACCAGGAATTCTTTGAAAAACTGATTAACGAGGACACGCCTGCTGGTCGCTTCATGAAGATGATCACGTCCAAGTGTTGGGGTTATTCCAAGGAGGCCCTGCTGAGTAAGAGGGATGTGTACTTCGGGCCTGGCTTTGTCTCCTACGATGCTTATGCAGTGGCAGCGTGTATAGACAGCTCTGTGGTGACAGAGAGTATAGAGTGTGCCGTCAGGGTGGAACTACAGGGGGAGCTATGCAGAGGCATGATGGTTCTGGATCAGAGGGACAAACTGAACAAAAGCCACCGTGTTTCTGTCATGAAGACCTGTGATCTGACCAAGTTCAGGCAGTTACTCATGGCTTCCCTTAAACAACCCTGTAGGCTACGAGACAGACCAACCTGATGTCGGCCATGCGTTGTAGATCACCTGCTGGGTGATGACATAGCTGCAAGCAGCAATGAACGGGGTTCACAGGATGACAGAAAGGAGACTAGAACAGTTAGTGCTTGTGCTTGCTTTTTTTATCTATCTGACAAAAATAATGGAAGCATGAATGAGGGATACAAAGTATATTGAAAGCAGGTGCGGTTCCTGAGTTAATTATCGTCCCATTCTTCAATGGGTTTTGAGAAGGAGAGGATGCAATTGAGATTCTCTAGATCAAACGGAATGGCGGATATGAGGGTTTAAGTGAGACTGCGCATAACAGCGCCACCCACCGGCCAATCCGTGCCACTTTTTTTTAACCGTTTCTGTGCTCCAAATTAGGAAAAAAGTTACCAATCCAAGCAGGAGTTGTTTGACAGTGTGAAGAAAGAAATTAAACGAGATAACATGTTTCACAGCTTCAACGTAAACCCATTATGACTGCTTATGTTGTGGGGTCACAGACGATAAGACAAGGCAATCCCACAGCCTCTAGGGTGGACTGGCCCAGAGTCTGACAGAGACGTATACCTGTATGTGTAAGACATTGTAACTAACACAGACAACACTCAGGCCTTATTTTCACATCTGATTTGTACTGTTTAGTCAAATAAAATGCATTTGAATGATTTCAGTCTGCCTTTTATTTCAATTTGGTGACAGTATTAACCTCAAACGGACACTTTAGGCCCCGACTTCCACAGAGTCAGATGAACTCATGGATATAGTTTTTACGTCTCTTTATGAAGGATGTTATAGGAAGTTTTGTGAGCCAATAATAACTAGCGTTAGCGCAACGACTGGAAGTCTGACATCTGTTAGCAGGAAACTGCATGCAGACAAATGGTATCCACAAATTCATCTGACTCTGGGGAACTAGATTAAGGGCCTCAGTGAAAATACACAAGTATTCCTTAAATCAATTCCAACATATTTTTTTAAAGACAATATTCATGATGTTTCCATGAGTGGACTGTAAACAAAGCAGAACTGTTCAATAGGACTGCATTCAAAGGGTCTGTCCTGAATGAAACCACATTTCAAATCAGCAAAGAAAATAATGAAGAACACTAGTCCGGTCCCAGACGTGTTCTAGTCAAACAAAGAGCAGCATGAGCATGATTGCACAAACACACTGGCATCCGGGCTAGAAAACAAACACACTGGTATCCAGGCTAGAAAACAAACACACTGGTATCCGGGCTAGAAAACAAAAAACTGGCATCCAGGCTGAAAAACAAACCCACACTGGTTCCCGGGCTAGTCTTAAACAAAAATGGTATTTAAATGTTTTCAAACACACTGGTATCAGGCTAGAAAACAAACACACTGGTGACAAGGCTGAAAACAAACACATTTTTGTATCCAGGCTATAAAAACAGATACCTTTAAACAGTGCATTTCAGACATTCAGACCCAAACTTGTTTCCATTGTTACGTTAATCTTATCTTAAGATGTTTTAAATGTTTTCCACCTGGTCAATTCCATTGATTGGACATGATTTGGAAAGGCACACACCGGTCTATATAAGGTCACACAACACCCCATAATGACAAAGTGGAAACAGTTCATGTCAGATCTAAAACCAAGCCTTTAATTACATAAATATTCAGAGCACTTTAGACAAACTTTTTCCAGGTGCAGATCTGAGGAATCATCTTAAAATGTTTCTGCAGCATTGAAGGTCCACCAAGAACACAATTCCATCATTGGACATGATTTGAAGGCAGAACACAGTGGTCTCCATCATTCTGCAGCATTGAATGTCAGAACAAAAACCAAGCCATGAAGGTCCCCAAGAACAAATCCATCATTCTGCAGCATTGAAGGTCCCCAAGAACACAGTGGTCCATCATTCTGAGGAAGTCCCCAAGAACAAACATTTCTGCAGCATTGAAGGTCCCCAAGAACACAATGGCCTCCATCATTCTGCAGCATTGAAGGTCCCCAAGAACACAGTGGCCTCCATCATTCTGCAGCATTGAAGGTCCCCAAGAACACAGTGGCCTCCATCATTCTGCAGCATTGAAGGTCCCTAAGAACACAGTGGTCTCCATCATTCTGCAGCATTGAAGGTCCCCAAGAACACTGGTCTCCATCATTCTTAAATGGAAGATGTTTGGAACCAACAAGACTCTTCCTAGAGCTGATTGCCCAGCCAAACTGAGCAATCGGGGGAGAAGGGCCTTGGTCAGGGTGAGCAAGAACCCAATGATCACTCTGACAGAGCTCCAGAGTTCCTCTGTGGAAATGGGAGAACCTTGCAGAAGGACAACCATCTCTGCAGCACTCCGCCAATCAGACCTTTATGGTAGAGTGGCCAGACGGAAGCCACTCCTCAGTAAACGGCACATGACAGCCCACTTGGAGTTTGTCAAAAGGCACCTAAAGAACTCTCAGATCATGATAAACAAGATTCTCTGGTCTGATGAAACCAAGATGGAACTCGTTGGCCTGAATGCCAAGCGTCATGTCTGGAGGAAACCTGGCACCATCCCTACGGTGAAGCATGGTGGTGGCAGCATCATGCTGTGGGGATGTTTTTCAGCAGAAGGGACTGGGAGACTAGTCAGGATTGAGGGAAAGATGAACGGAGCAAAGTACAGAGAGATCCTTGATGAAAACCTGCTCCAGAACACTCAGGACCTCAGACTGGGGCGAAGGTTCACCTTCCAACAGGACAACGACCCAAAGCACACAGCCAAGAAAACGCAGGAGTGGTTTCTGCACAAGTCTCTGAATGTTCTTGAGTGGCCCAGCTAGAGCCTGGACTTGAACCTGATCAAACATCTCTGAAGAGACCTGAAAATAGCTGTGCAGTGACGCTCCCCATCCAACCTGACAGAGCTTGAGAGGATCTGCAGAGAAGAATGAAAGAAACTCCCCAAATACAGGTGTGCCAAGCTTGTAGCATCATACCCTAGAAGAATCGAGGCTGTAATCGCTGCCAAAGGTGCTTCAACAAAGTACTTTTTAAAATTATAAATTAGCTTTGTCATTATGGGGTATTGTGTGAAGATTGAGGGGAAAAAAAACATCTATTTATTAAATGTTAGAACAAGGCTGTAACCTAAACTAAATGTAGAAAAAGTCAAGGGGTCTGTATACTTTCCCAATGCGCTGTATGTGTCTGCTACACTCAACGTGCTTATTTCAACAGAGTAACACTGCACCATACAGCAGCACTGAGCCACAGAGCAGACCAACACAACAGACCAGCATTACCTAGCTCTGGTCCAGGGTGTTACAGCGACCTGGACCAGAGCTAGTGATCAACAGACCAGCATTACCTAGCTCTGGTCCAGGGTGTTACAGTGACCTGGACCAGAGCTAGTGAACAACAGACCAGCATTACCTAGCTCTGGTCCAGGGTGTTACAGTGACCTGGACCAGAGCTAGTGGACAACAGACCAGCATTACCTAGCTCTGGTCCAGGGTGTTACAGTGACCTGGACCAGAGCTAGTGAACAACAGACCAGCATTACCTAGCTCTGGTCCAGGGTGTTACAGCGACCTGGACCAGAGCTAGTGAACAACAGACCAGCATTACCTAGCTCTGGTCCAGGGTGTTACAGCGACCTGGACCAGAGCTAGTGAACAACAGACCAGCATTACCTAGCTCTGGTCCAGGGTGTTACAGTGACCTGGACCAGAGCTAGTGGACAACAGACCAGCATTACCTAGCTCTGGTCCAGGGTGTTACAGTGACCTGGACCAGAGCTAGTGGACAACAGACCACAACAGACCAGACCATTGAACAACAGACCAGTATTACCAAGCTCTCTGTACAGCGACCTCCAGGTGAACAACAGACCAGCATTACCTAGCTCTGGTCCAGCAGACCTGGACCAGAGCTAGTGGACAACAGACCAGAACAACAGTGAGACCAGTATTACCAGAAGCATTCTGCTCTGTTCCCAGCGGCCTGGACCAGGTGTTACAGACCAGTATTACCAAGCTCCTGTGTCGGTAAAAACATTCCTTTCCTCTTGTCTACATTTAAGAGGTGTTCCTAAAAATGAATCAAGACTGTATCCCCCCCTGAATAAAAAGCATGTAACTGCTGTGAACTAAATGATCAGGGGGTTTTGGTTTGTGTCAGAAAGTGCTGGGGCTACCAAATTACATTGAAACCTTTTCTTGACGGGACTCGTCGATAAAATTATTTGTTTTGATGTATATTTAAGTACTGTTTAACAACTGATACCATGGTATGTTTCTGATTTAGACCAGAATATGTACATGAGGTCTGCTCACATGACGTAAATATGCCATTTACATGAATGCATGATAATTCAGTTAAGAACGATCACATCTGTGAGAGCGAGTTAGCCTGAGTTAGCCTGAGTTAGCCTGAGTTCCAGCCTGTTGGTGCTACGCCAACTCTTTGGCAATCAATTTCATGCCACGTCGCCATGTTTGGCTTGATAAAGACAGCATTGGAGTTGGCACGAGCTGAAACAGATTTGGGACCAGGCTAAGAGCGAGTGCCTGTTACTCCTCAGTGGCTGGACCAGGGCTCTGAGCCGTGTCTGCTGAGGGTGGGCCTCCAGGGGTCGTAGGAACGGCTCATCTCAGTGGGGGCAGTTGGAGGGGCCAGGCCCACGGTGGGGATGCTGCTGGGTAAGTCTGGCAGGGTGGAGGAGGTGGTGGTGGGAGTGAAGGAGTGTAGTGCAGTGTCACCACTAGTGGACCAGATGGAGCTGCCAAAGGGGGTGGTGGTGGACCAGGGGTTCCTGCTGCTACCCAGGACGGCCTGGAGAAACAGAGGGAATCATTTGTCAACGTCTCAATATATCTCACCTATATAAAGCGAGTCTGTCCAGAGCACTACAGGCTATATAATATCAAGCTTTTACTACTGGTGGACATGGAGGGGTTACCTGGACATTATATCACTGAAGAACCCCCGTTAGATGGACTGGAAGTTACCAGAAAGATATACAATATCATCAATCGATTTGTAGCAGTAGACCAGGTGAGGAGATGTTAAATAGGTTTGTGGCAGTAGACCAGGTGAGATGTTAAATAGGTTTGTAGCAGTAGACCAGGTGAGGAGATATTAAATAGGTTTGTAGCAGTAGACCAGGTGAGGAGATGTTAAATAGGTTTGTAGCAGTAGACCAGGTGAGATGTTAAATAGGTTTGTAGCAGTAGACCAGGTGAGGAGATATTAAATAGGTTTGTAGCAGTAGACCAGGTGAGGAGATGTTAAATAGGTTTGTAGCAGTAGACCAGGTGAGGAGATGTTAAATAGGTTTGTAGCAGTAGACCAGGTGAGGAGATGTTAAATAGGTTTGTGGCAGTAGACCAGGTGAGATGTTAAATAGGTTTGTAGCAGTAGACCAGGTGAGGAGATGTTAAATAGGTTTGTAGCAGTAGACCAGGTGAGATGTTAAATAGGTTTGTAGCAGTAGACCAGGTGAGGAGATGTTAAATAGGTTTGTAGCAGTAGACCAGGTGAGAGATGTTAAATAGGTTTAGGTTTGTGCAGTAGACCAGGGGGGAGATGTTAAATAGGTTTGTTGCAGTAGACCAGGTGAGGAGATGTTAAACAGGTTTCTAGCAGTAGACCAGGTGAGATGTTAAATAGGTTTGTAGCAGTAGACCAGGTGAGGAGATGAAGGTTTGTACCTAGACCAGGTGAGGAGATGTTAAATAGGTTTTGTGCAGTAGACCAGGTGAGGAGATGTTAAATAGGTTTGTGAGTAGACCAGGTCTGAGATGTTAAATGGTACAGTAGACCAGGTGAGGAGATGGGTTTGTCTAGACCAGATGTTAAGATGGTTTGAGGTAGACCAGGTGAGATGTTAAATAGGTTTTAGTAGACCATGAGTCCTTAAAGGGTTTGTCAGTAGACCAGGTGAGGAGATGTTAAGATGGTTTGAGGGGTAGACCAGGTGAGATGTTAAATAGGGTACTAGACCAGGGAGATGTGACCACATAGGTTTTAAGATGAGATATTAAATGAGGTTTGTAGCAGTAGACCAGGTGAGGAGATATTAAGATGGTACAGTAGACCATGAGAGGGGTCTGACCACATGTTAAAAGTTTGGTAGACCAGGTGAGGGGTCTGAACATGTTAAAAGATGGTGAAACTGTGAGGGGGTCTGACCACATGTTAAGATGGTCCTCCATGAGTGGGGTCTGACCACATGTTAAGATGGTACTGTGAGGGGGTCTGACCACATGTTAAGATGGTACTATGAGGGGGTCTGACCACATGTTAAGATGGTACTATGAGGGGGTCTGACCACATGTTAAGATGGTACTATGAGGGGGTCTGACCACATGTTAAGATGGTACTATGAGGGGGTCTGACCACATGTTAAGATGGTACTATGAGGGGGTCTGACCACATGTTAATATGGTACTATGAGGGGGTCTGACCACATGTTAAGATGGTACTATGAGGGGGTCTGACCACATGTTAAGATGGTACTATGAGGGGGTCTGACCACATGTTAAGATGGTACTATGAGGGGGTCTGACCACATGTTAAGATGGTACTATGAGGGGGTCTGACCACATGTTAAGATGGTACTATGAGGGGGTCTGACCACATGTTAAGATGGTACTATGAGGGGGTCTGACCACATGTTAAGATGGTACTATGAGGGGGTCTGACCACATGTTAAGATGGTTCTGTGAGGGGGTCTGACCACATGTTAAGATGGTACTATGAGGGGGTCTGACCACATGTTAAGATGATACTATGAGGGGGTCTGAACACATGTTAAGATGGTACTGTGAGGGGGTCTGACCACAGTGGTATGTATGTTAAGGTACTGTGAGGGGGTCTGACCACAGTGGTATGTATGTTAAGGTACTGTGAGGGGGTCTGACCACAGTGGTATGTATGTTAAGGTACTGTGAGGGGGTCTGACCACAGGGGTATGTATGTTACGGTACTGTGAGGGGGTCTGACCACAGGGGTATGTATGATAACATGGGCGGTCTTACTGCGGTGGGGACAGTGGGGGAGCTGCTGAGCCAGGAGTGCAGGGGGTTGCTGGGGGAATCCCAGAGAGACGAGGACGCAGAGCTCAACTCAGTCCAAGTCTGCTGAGGCTCGGATGTCTTCGGGAAGGACATCCTACGGAAGACTGGAAAACAAACAAAACACGCCTTTAAAACTAGCAATAATTACGTGGATTGATCCACTACAGTCCAGATCACTATAGTCTAATGTGGATTGATGATCCACTACAGTCCGGATCACTACAGTCTAATGTGGATTGATGATCCACTACAGTCCAGATCACTACAGTCTAATGTGGATTGATGATCCACTACAGTCCGGATCACTACAGTCTAATGTGGATTGATGATCCACTACAGTCCGGATCACTACAGTCTAATGTGGATTGATGATCCACTACAGTCCAGATCACTATAGTCTAATGTGAAATCCCAGAAATAAGCCAACACCCACTACAGCACAATAACTGCAGGATTTCTAAACACGCCATATTACAACGCACCATCAAATGTAATGGATCCAATTTCTTACAGAACTAAAAGTAGTAGGCTGCCCTAGCTGGAGACATGACAGCACCATAAAGCCCCTAGCTGGAGACATGACAGCACCATAAAGCCCCTAGCTGGAGACATGACAGCACCATAAAGCCCCTAGCTGGAGACATGACAGCACCATAAAGCCCCTAGCTGGAGACATGACACCACCATAAAGCCCCTAGCTGGAGACATGACAGCACCATAAAGCCCCTAGCTGGAGACATGACAGCACCATAAAGCCCCTAGCTGGAGACAACATGACAGCACCATAAAGCCCCTAGCTGGAGACATGACAGCACCATAAAGCCCCTAGCTGGAGACATGACAGCACCATAAAGCCCCTAGCTGGAGACATGACAGCACCATCAAGCCCCTAGCTGGAGACAACATGACAGCACCATAAAGCCCCTAGCTGGAGACATGACAGCACCATAAAGCCCCTAGCTGGAGACAACATGACACCACCATAAAGCCCCTAGCTGGAGACATGACACCACCATAAAGCCCCTAGCTGGAGACATGACACCACCATAAAGCCCCTAGCTGGAGACATGACAGCACCATAAAGCCCCTAGCTGGAGACATGACAGCACCATAAAGCCCCTAGCTGGAGACATGACAGCACCATAAAGCCCCTAGCTGGAGACATGACAGCACCATAAAGCCCCTAGCTGGAGACATGACAGCACCATAAAGCCCCTAGCTGGAGACATGACAGCACCATAAAGCCCCTAGCTGGAGACATGACAGCACCATAAAGCCCCTAGCTGGAGACAACATGACAGCACCATAAAGCCCCTAGCTGGAGACATGACAGCACCATAAAGCCCCTAGCTGGAGACAACATGACAGCACCATAAAGCCCCTAGCTGGAGACATGACAGCACCATAAAGCCCCTAGCTGGAGACATAAAGCCCCTAGCTGGAGACATGACAGCACCATAAAGCCCCTAGCTGGAGACAACATGACAGCACCATAAAGCCCCTAGCTGGAGACATGACAGCACCATAAAGCCCCTAGCTGGAGACAACATGACAGCACCATAAAGCCCCTAGCTGGAGACATGACAGCACCATAAAGCCCCTAGCTGGAGACATGACAGCACCATAAAGCCCCTAGCTGGAGACATGACAGCACCATAAAGCCCCTAGCTGGAGACATGACAGCACCATAAAGCCCCTAGCTGGAGACAACATGACAGCACCATAAAGCCCCTAGCTGGAGACAACATGACAGCACCATAAAGCCTGAAGCCTCATTGTGCTCCCCTGATTCCAGTTCTTACCTCCTGTCAGATTGAAGGAGTTGTTGGGTCCGAATGCAGAGAAGGAGTTGGCAGGGTTGAATCCTATGGGAGACCATAATCCTGAGCTAGATGGAGGGAAAATGAATGGATTATTTGGAATCAGAGCGAGAAAGCGATAGAGCGAGCGCCTGGAGAGAGCGACATGTTACCTGTCTGAGCTTTCGCTCTCCACTGAGGTCACGTGAGCTAGAGTCTTCCTTTGGGCTCTTTGACCTGGGCCACTGCCACCTGAAAACCATCACACTACGGTCACAACTTGCCTGAAAACCATCACACTATGGTCACAACTTATTTATAATACCTGTATTTAACTAGGCAAGTCAGTTAAGAACAAATTCTTATTTTCAATGACGGCCTAGGAACAGTGGGTTAACGACAGATTTGTACCATGTCAGCTCGGGGATTTGAACTTGCAACCTTTCGGGTTACTAGTCCAACACTCTAACCACTAGGCTACCCTGCCCTGTAGTCTAGTCAATACAAAAGTATCAGAGGGTTGACAATTTGCTATGGCAGCTCACCTGGGCTTCTGTCGTATCCCGCAGCCACGGCTGCAAAAGTAGGATTGCCATTCTTGCCCAGGAGAGAGGTGGCATTAGCTAGCTTGTTCCCTGGTGCCTTCTTCAAGTTGGTCTCACTATTGGCATTGAGTACTTGGCTGTATGTTCCCCTGGTCACTAGGCTGGGGGAAGAGCAGGGATGGGAGTAGGTCCTAGCTGAGATGGGTCTCTTCAGGAAGGTGTCTGCATTCATGGTCTGGAGGGAGGTCTGCTGGAGACTGTCGGCTTCTGCAGGGTGGAGACAGGAGGCAGTAGTGGGATGTGGTGTTTCACAGGGAAGCGGAGAGACAGGAAAGAGGAAGCAGTAGAGAATGTGGTGTTCCACAGGGAAGCGGAGAGACAGGAGAGAGAGGAGGCAGTCGTGAATGTGGTGTTCCACAGGGATTGATTCTAGGACTTCTATTATTTAGTTAACATTAATTACATTCATCTGCTGAAACCATCAACATTATCGTCTCAGTTGCGGCTTGCAGATGAAACGCCTCTTATATTATCCCAGATATATCTCAACAGGGGTTTATTCTGCACCAATAGAGTAACCGTAATGAATTTCAGTTTACTCCCTGAGTTGGCTTAACTTCTTTGGGGTAGGGGGCAGTATTTTCACGTCCGGATGAAAAGCGTGCCCAGAGTAAACTGCCTGCTACTCATGCCCAGATGCTAGGATATGCATATTGTTAGTTGATTTGGATAGAAAACACTCTGACGTTTCTAAAACAGTTTGAACGATGTCTGTGAATATAACAGAACTCATATGGCAGGCAAAAACCTGAGAACAAATCCAACCAGGAAGTGGGAAATCTGAGGTTTGTAGTTTTTCAAGTCATTGCCTATCGAATATACAGTGTCTATGGAGTCATATTGCACTTCCTAAGGCTTCCACTAGATGTCAACAGTCTTTAGAACCTTGTTTGAGGATTCTACTGTGAAGGAGACGGAATGAGAGATGAATGAGTCAGGGCTCTGCAAGAGTGGCATGAGCTGATTACACGCGAGCGACCTGCATTCCATTGCATTTCTGAAGACAAAGGAATTCTCTGGTTGGAATATTATTGAAGATTTATGTTAAAAACATCCTAAAGATTGATTCTATACATCATTTGACATGTTTCTACTGTAACAGAACTTTTTGACTTTTCGTCTGGACATAGTGATCGCGCCTCATGAATTTGGATTACTGGGCTAAACGCGCAAACAAAAAGGAGGTATTTGGACATAAATTATGGACTTTATCGAACAAAACAAACATTTATTGTGGAATTGGGATTCCTGGGAGTGCATTCTGATGAAGATCATCAAAGGTAAGTGAATATTTATAATGCTGTTTCTGACTTCTGTTGACTCCACAACATGGCGGATGTCTGTCTGGCTGTTTTGGTGTCTGAGCGCCGTACTCAGATTATTGCATGGTGTGCTTTTTCTGTTAAGTCTTTTTTTAAATGTTTTATCTGACACAGCGGTTGCATTAAGGAGAAGTGGATCTAAAATTCCTTGCATAACAGTTGTATCTTTCATCAGTGTTTATAATGAGTATCTCTGTAAATTGATGTGGCTCTCTGCAAAATCACCGGATGTTTTTGGAACTACTGAACATAACGCGCCAATGTATACTGAGATTTTTGGATATAAATATGAACTTTATCAAACAAAACATACATGTATTGTGTAACATGAAGTCCTATGAGTGTCATCCGATGAAGATCATCAAAGGTTAGTGATGAATTTTATCTCTATTTCTGATTTTTGTGACTCCTCTCTTTGGCTGGAAAAATGGCTGTGTTTTTCTGTGACTAGGTACTGACCTAACATAATCGCTTGGTGTGCTTTCGTCGTAAAGCCTTTTTGAAACCGGACACTGTGGTTGGATTTACAACAAGTTTATCTTTAAAATGGTGTAAAATACTTGTATGTTTTCAGGAATTTTAATTATGGGATTTCTGTTGTTTTGAATTTGGTGCCAGAGAGGTTAATTGATAAAAATGTACGCCAACCCAGGACTGTATCCCAGATGGCACCCTAATCCCTACATAGGGCTCTGGTCTAAAGTAGTGCACTACATAGGGAATAGGGCTCTGGTCTAAAGTAGTGCACTACATAGGGAATAGGGCTCTGGTCTAAAGTAGTGCACAACATAGGGAATAGGCAACTGGTCTAAAGTAGTGCACTATATATGGAATAGGGCTCTGTCACCAAAAGCACTCACAAACTTCTACAGATGCACAATCGAGAGCATCCTGTCGGGCTGTATCACCGCCTGGTACGGCAACTGCTCCGCCCACAACCGTAAGGCTCTCCAGAGGATAGTGAGGTCTGCACAACGCATCACCGGGGGCAAACTACCTGCCCCCCAGGACACCTACACCACCCGATGTTACAGGAAGGCCATAAAGATCATCAAGGACAGCAACCACCCGAGCCACTGCCTGTTCACCCCGCTATCATCCAGAAGGCGAGGTCAGTACAGGTGCATCAAAGCTGGGACCGAGAGACTGATAAACAGCTTCTATCTGAAGGCCATCAGACTGTTAAACAGCCACCACTAACATTGAGTGGCTGCTGCCAACACACTGTCATTGACACTGACCCAACTCCAGCCACTTTAATAATGGGAATTGATGGGAAATGATGTAAATATATCACTAGCCACTTTAAACAATGCTACCTTATATACTGTTACTTACCCTACATTATTCATCTCATATGCATACGTATATAATGTACTCTATATCATCGACTGCATCCTTATGTAATACATGTAGCCACTTTAACTATGCCACTTTGTTTACATACTCATCTCATATGTATATACTGCACTCAATACCATCTACTGTATCTTGCCTATGCCGTTCTGTACCATCACTCATTCATATATCTTTATGTACATATTCTTATCCCCTTACACTTGTGTCTATAAGGTAGTAGTTTTGGAATTGTTAGCTAGATTACTTGTTGGTTATTACTGCATTGTCGGAACTAGAAGCACAAGCATTTCGTTACACTCGCACTAACATCTGCTAACCATTTGTATGTGACAAATAAAATGTGAAGTAGTGCACTATATATGGAATAGGGCTCTGGTCTAAAGTAGTGCACTATATAGGGAATATGGCTCTGGTCTAAAGTAGTGCACTATATAGGGAACAGGGCTCTGGTCTAAAGTAGTGCACTATATAGGGAATATGGCTCTGGTCTAAAGTAGTGCACTATAGGGAATAGGGAATAGGGTGCACATTTTGGAATAGGGCTCTGTCACAAAAGCACTCAATCTACAGATAATTGCATCCTGTCGGGCTGTATCACCGGTGGTTCTGGCTCTCCAGAGGCAGTGAGGTCTGTCCCATCAGTAGCAGCGAACTCCATGCTCTCCAGGACACCTACACCACCCGATGTTACAGGAAGGCCATAAAGATCATCAAGGACAGCAAGACCGAGCCACTGCCTGTTCAACCGCTATCATCCAGAAGGGAGGTCAGTACAGGTGCATCAAAGCTCCTGACTGATAAACCCTATCAAGGCACTGTTAAACAGCCACCACTAACATTGAGTGGAACCAACACACTGTCATTGACACTGACCCAACTCCAGAACTTTTAGGGAATTGATGGGAAATGATGTAAATATATCACTAGCCACTTTAAACAATGAGCTATATACTGTTACTGACCCCATTATTCATCTCATATGCATACGTATACAATGACCCTCGACTGAGCTATGTAACACTGATCCCTAGGATGAACTATGCCACACTGACCCTATGGGTGCAGCTACCATCACTGACCCTAGGGTGAGCTCTGGACACTGACCCTCAGGATGAGCTTTATGTACTCTGATCCCCTAGGGTGAGCTAGGACACTGACCCTAGTTTTGGTGAGCTAGATTACTTGTTGGTTATTACTGCATTGTAGGAACTGAGCACAAGGACACTGACCATCTAGGGTGTATGTGACAAATAAAAGGACACTGAATATGGCTCCTAGGGTGAGCTAGGAATATGGCACTGACCCTAGGATGAGCTAGGACACTGACTCCTAAGGGTGAGCTAGGGACATATGGCCCTAAAGGGTGACTAGGAACACTGGCTCTGGTCTAGGATGAGCTAGGGACACTGGCTCCTAAGGGTGAGCTAGGACACTGGCTCCTAGGGTGAGCTAGGGAACAGGGCTCTGGTGTACACTAGGGGCTCTGAGCTAAAGTAGACACTGGCTCCTAAAGGTGAGCTAGGGACACTGGCTCCTAAAGGATGAGCTAGGACTCTGACCCTAGGGTGAGCTAGGACACTGACCCTAGGGTGAGCTAGGACACTGACCCTAGGATGAGCTAGGACACTGACCCTAGGGTGAGCTAGGACACTGACCCTAGGGTGAGCTAGGACACTGACCCTAGGGTGAGCTAGGACATTGACACTAGGGTGAGCTAGGACACTGACTCTAGGGTGAGCTATATAGGGACACTGGCCTGGGTAGAGCTAGGGAACACTGACCCTAGGGTGCACTATATAGGACTCTGACCCTAGGGAACAGGGCTCTGGTCTGAGTAGTGCACTATATAGGGAATAGGCGTGGTCCTCTGACCCAGGGTGAGCTAGCACTCTGAATAGGGCTCTGAGCTAGGACACTGAACTAGGGTGGTGAGCTCAATGGACACTGACCCTAGGGTGAGTGGACTCTGACAGTAGGGTGAGCAGCGAACTCCTTCTCTCCCTGAGCTGCCTGTGACCCAGCTCTAGGGACAGCTGGACACCGCTTCACCACGGGAAACGGCAAGAATCCTCCTGACAAGGCCTGGGGGTGAGCGAAAGGGACTCTGACCCTAACAGAACATTTAGGAGAGAATGGTGGACTCTGACCTAGGGTGAGCGTGGACTCTGACCCTAGGGAGAGCGTGGACTCTGACCCTAGGGTGAGCTAGCACTCTGACCCTAGGGACAGCTAGCACTCTGACCCTAGGGAGAGCGTGGAGACTGACCCTAGGGTGAGCTAGGACTCTGACCCTAGGGAGAGCGTGGACTCTGACCCTAGGGAGAGCGTGGACTCTGACCCTGGGGAGAGCGTGGACTCTGACCCTAGGGAGAGCGTGGACTCTGACCCTAGGGAGAGCGTGGACTCTGACCCTAGGGAGAGCGTGGACTCTGACCCTAGGGAGAGCGTGGACTCTGACCCGAGGGAGAGCGTGGACTCTGACCCTAGGGTGAGCTAGCACTCTGACCCTAGGGACAGCTAGCACTCTGACCCTAGGGAGAGCGTGGACACTGACCCTAGGGAGAGCGTGGACTCTGACCCTAGGGAGAGCGTGGACTCTGACCCTAGGGAGAGCGTGGACTCTGACCCTAGGGAGAGCGTGGACTCTGACCCTAGGGTGAGCTAGGACACTGACCCTAGGGTGAGCTAGCACTCTGACCCTAGGGAGAGCGTGGACTCTGACCCTAGGGTGAGCTAGCACTCTGACCCTAGGGAGAGCGTGGCCTCTAACCCTAGGGAGAGCGTGGACTCTGACCCTAGGGTAAGCTAGGACTCTGACCCTAGGGAGAGCGTGGACTCTGACCCTAGGGAGAGCGTGGCCTCTGACCCTAGGGTGAGCTAGCACTCTGACCCTAGGGAGAGCGTGGACTCTGACCCTAGGGAGAGCGTGGACTCTGACCCTAGGGTGAGCTAGCACTCTGACCCTAGGGACAGCTAGCACTCTGACCCTAGGGAGAGCGTGGAGACTGACCCTAGGGTGAGCTAGGACTCTGACCCTAGGGAGAGCGTGGACTCTGACCCTAGGGAGAGCGTGGACTCTGACCCTAGGGAGAGCGTGGACTCTGACCCTAGGGAGAGCGTGGACTCTGACCCTAGGGAGAGCGTGGACTCTGACCCTAGGGAGAGCGTGGACTCTGACCCTAGGGAGAGCGTGGACTCTGACCCTAGGGAGAGAGTGGACACTGACCATAGGGAGAGCGTGGACTCTGACCCTAGGGAGAGCGTGGACTCTGACCCGAACCCTAATGAACATCAGTAATAAAAGGAATTGTACAAAGAGAAGATCCAATATAAAGAACACAAGAGAATCCCTGACTGTTTGGCTGTTCAAGGTCAACATGTCTCCATTACCAAGTACAGAACAATCAGACGAGTTGAGATGGGGGAGAGACCCAGGTCTGGGTTTCTGCAGATTCCTAGCTGTAGGGGCGGTGGTGAGAGCAGAGTGGATGAGGGCTTTGGATGAGAAGACCTTGCGCTGTTTGATCTCCAGGGCTGTGATGTAAGGGAGCTCCAGGGAACTCGATTGATCATTTGTGTTGGTTTGTCGCTTGTTGTCTTGGGGTTTGGTTTCCTCTTTCTCCAGAGTCACTGCTGTTCTGCCCTTCTTCTTCACTGGTTCCTAAACAGAAGAACAAGATATTCTCCCTATACCACCCCGTTTAAAGTCTGCAAGAGTTAGTGAGTCTGCGTGTGGTGTGTGAGTGTGTGTGTGTCGCTCTCTCTCTCGGTCTACCTCTTTGTTGCTGGCCTCTACATCAGGGTTGGAGGTCTCTGTGGTGGTAGAGGAGCTGTCGTCATTGTCTGCCAAAACATCCTTCAGCTGGTCTCCCGGAGGTGGTTTTCCCTTTGCTCTCCTCTCCTTCTCCGCTCTCTTTCTCTGAGCATTAGTTTTACCTCTCAGCTCCTTTCCTTTAGAGTCTAGCACTGCAAGACAACACAAATACACAACTACAGTCACAACTACTACAGAACACCACAACTACAGTCACAACTACTACAGAACACCACAACTACAGTCACAACTACTACAGAACACCACAACTACAGTCACAACTACTACAGAACACCACAACTACAGTCACAACTACTACAGAACACCACAACTACAGTCACAACTACTACAGAACACCACAACTACAGTCACAGCAGCATGTTTGGTTACAAAGGGCTTGTGCGTACCAACAGTACCAACAGTACCTACAGTGTAGGTACACATCAGGGAGTATTCATACCCCTCCACTTATGACACATTTTGTTGTGTTACTGCCTGAATTCAAAATTGATTCAATGTTTTTTCACACAATACCCCACAATATCTCATTTATACCGATCAAAAATATAAACACAACATGTTGTGTTGGTCCCATGTTTCATGAGCTGAAAAAAAAAAAAAAAACAATATATATTAAAAAATAAGATTCCATACACACAAAAAAAGCTTATTTCTCTCAAATGTTGAACACACATTTTGTTACATCCTTATTAGTGAACATTTTTCCTTTGCCAAGATAATTGATCCACCTGACAAGTGTGGCCTATAAAGAAGCTGATTAAACAGCATGATCATTGCACAGGTGCACCTTGTGCTGGGGACAATAAAAGGCCACTTTAAAATGTGCAGTTTAGTCCCACAACACAAGGCCACAGATGTTTTGAGGGAGGGCTATTGGCATGCTGACTGCAGGAAGTTCCACCAGAGCGGTTTCCAGAGAATTTAATGTTCATTTCTCTACCATAAGCCACCTCCATTTTTGAGAATTTGGCAGTACGTCCACATGGCCTCACAACCGCAGACCATGTGTAACCACGCCAGCCCAGGACCTCCACATCTGTCTTCTTCACCTGCGGAATCGTCTGGGGGGGAGGTGCCGAGGAGTATTTGTCTCTCATAAAGCCCTTTGTGGGGGAAAACAAATTCTGATTGGCTGGGCCTGGCTCCTCAGTGGCTCTTCCAGGCCCACCAATGGCTGCAACCCTGCCCAGTCATGTGAAATCCATCGATGAGGGCCTAATGAAATTATTTAAATTGAGTGAGTAAAATATTTTAAATTGTTGCATGTTGCGTTTATATTTCTGTTCAGTATACAGTAGTCACACCCAAGTCAATACTTGGGCAGTAATTACTTTCTGGGTGAGTCTCTAAGAGCTGTGGGTCTTTCTGGGTGAGTCTCTAAGAGCTGTGGGTCTTTCTGGGTGAGTCTCTAAGAGCTGACAGTCTTTCTGGGTAAATCTCTAAGAGAGCTGAGTCTCTAAGAGCTGGGTGAGTCTTTCTCTAAGAGCTGTGAGTCTTTCTGGGTAAGTCTCTAAGAGCTGTGAGTCTTTCTAAGTCTCTAAGAGCTGTGAGTCTTTCTTTCTAAGAGCTGTGAGTCTTTCTGGGTGGGTCTCTAAGAGCTGTGAGTCTTTCTGGGTGAGTCTCTAAGAGTGATTACAGCTGTGGGTCTTTCTGGGTGAGTCTCTAAGAGTGATTACAGCTGTGGGTCTTTCTGGGTGAGTCTCTAAGAGCTGTGAGTCTTTCTGGGTAAGTCTCTAAGAGCTGTGAGTCTTTAAGAGCTGTGAGTCTTTCTGGGTAAGTCTCTAAGATCTTTCCACACATGGATTGTGCAACATTTGCCCATTATTATTTTCAAAATTCTTCAAGCTCTCAGTCAAATTGGTTGTTGATCATTGCTAGACAACCATTTTCAGGTTGTGCCATAGATTTTCAAGTAGGTTTAAGTCCAAACTCGGCCACTCAGAAACATCAACTGTCTTATTGGTCCAGTGTAGGTTTGGCCTTGTGTTCCAGGTTATTGTCCTGTTGAAAGGTGAATTCAGTGTCTGGTGGAAAGCAGACTGAACCAGGTTATTGTCCTGTTGAAAGGTGAATTCAGTGTCTGGTGGAAAGCAGACTGAACCAGGTTATTGTCCTGTTGAAAGGTGAATTCAGTGTCTGGTGGAAAGCAGACTGAACCAGGTTTTCCTCTAGGATTTTGCTTTTGCTTTAGCCCCATTCCTTTCCTTTTTTTTATCCTGAAAAACTCCCCAGTCGTTAACTATTGCAAGCATTTCCATAACATGATGCAGCCACCACTACTGTGCTTAAAAATATGGAGAGAGTGGCACTCAGTAAGTGTTGTATTTGTCCCAAACATAACACTCAGAACAAACAGTTAATTGGTTTAACACATTTTTGCAGTATTACTTTCATGCCTTGTTTGCAAACAGTGCCCAGCAACAGCCCCAGCAACAAAACATCACTGCTCCAGAGGAGATCTGCATGGAGGAATGGGCCAAAATACCAGCAACAGTGTGTGAAAACCTTGTGAAGACTTACAGAAAACGTTTGACCTCTGTCATTGCCAACATGGGTATTTAACAAAGTATTGAGATCAACTGTTGTTTTTGACCAAATACTTATTTTCCACCAAAATTTGCAAATAAATTCATAAAAATCCTACAATGTGATTTTCTGGATTTTTTTCCCTCATTTGTCTGTCATAGTTGAAGTGTAGCTATGATGAAATTTACAGGCCTCTCTCATCTTTTTAAGTGGGAGAACTTGCACAATAGACTAAATACTTTTTTTGCCCCACTGTATTCCACTTTGGTATTGTGTGCAGGCCAGCAACAACAACAAAATGTGGAAAAAGTCAAAGGGTGTGAATACTTTAAGGCACCAGGTGTAGAACCAAGACACTGTGTCTATTAATCTGGTCAGCTCCATCCATCATGGGTATAGAACCAAGACACTGTGTCTATTACTCTGGTCAGCCCCATCCATCATGGGTATAGAACCAAGACACTGTGTCTATTACTCTGGTCAGCCCCATCCATCATGGGTATAGAACCAAGACACCGTGTCTATTACTCTGGTCAGCCCCATCCATCATGGGTATAGAACCAAGACACTGTGTCTATTACTCTGGTCAGCCCCATCCATCATGGGTATAGAACCAATACACTGTGTCTATTACTCTGGTCAGCCCCATCCATCATGGGTATAGAACCAAGACACTGTGTCTATTACTCTGGTCAGCCCCATCCATCATGGGTATAGAACCAAGACACTGTGTCTATTACTCTGGTCAGCCCCATCCATCATGGGTATAGAACCAAGACACTGTGTCTATTACTCTGGTCAGCCCCATCCATCATGGGTATAGAACCAAGACACTGTGTCTATTACTCTGGTCAGCCCCATCCATCATGGGTATATAGTTAGGGTGAAATAAAATGCTACCGTTGTTCTGTGTAGAGTAATGGTACCATTGTTCTGTGTAGACAGAGAAACGTTGTGTTCCTGTAGAGGTGGTGATTCAGGTCTGTCCAGGTCGTTATCCATGGCCCCCAGGAGGCTGGCGTAGTCTGGGGCCTCTCCCCGAGAACAGCGCCTTCTGTGGGGCAGAGACGACCCTGACCCAGGGCCCCCGTTCTGGAGGTCCAGGAGTCCTCCACCCTGCTGCCTCTTGGAGCTCCGCGCCTTCCGATTGGTCAGCTGACAGGAAACCTGGGCGCCATTGGCTAGCTGGGAGGAAGAGAAGGTGGAGGAGGCTTGCATAGTTGATCGATCAAAGTCCATCCTGGCTCTCTGTCCATCAAGGTCTACGGAGGCTCTGCTGTTTCGGCTCCCGACCCGGGACACCTCGCTACCAGAACCATACATCCCCCTGGTCGGGTTCTGGTGGGCGTCGCTGAAATCATTCAAGCTAAAAGGCCAAAGAATAGTGGAGAGGTTACACGTTTAGAAGATGTAACAGGTCTCTCCACAAGAGGACCATTATATACCTCCATACGGGTGGGCTATCTGTGATGAAAGACACTTTAATGACAAACACATCTATCTTTTACAAAGAGGTAGTCGGACTTACTTTGCATCACTTGAAATGCGTATTATTTCCCTGAGATCGAAGGGTCTTCCCGTCTCCATGGGAGAGTCCAGAGACAGATGTCTCTTAAAGGGCTCCCAGATCCCCTGGGCTTCCAGGTAGGCTATAGCAATCACCAGCAGGAACATGGAGCTAATGGAGGAGAAGAGCCAGGTTAATGGGGAGCTACAGAACAGAGAGAAGAGCCATGTTAACAGGAAGCTACAGAACAGAGAGAAGAGCCATGTTAACAGGGTGCTACAGAACAGAGAGAAGTACCATGTTAACAGGGAGCTACAGAACAGAGAGAAGAGCCATGTTTAACAGAGAAGAGCCATGTTAACAGAACAGAACAGAGAGAAGAGCCATGTTAACAGGGAGCTACAGAACAGAGAGAAGAGCCATGTTAACAGGGAGCTACAGAACAGAGAGAAGAGCCATGTTAACAGGGTGCTACAGAACAGAGAGAAGAGCCATGTTAACAGGGAGCTACAGAACAGAGAGAAGAGCCATGTTAACAGGGAGCTACAGAACAGAGAGAAGAGCCATGTTAACAGGGAGCTACAGAACAGAGAGAAGAGCCATGTTAACAGGGTGCTACAGAACAGAGAGAAGAGCCATGTTAACAGGGAGCTACAGAACAGAGAGAAGAGCCATGTTAACAGGGAGCTACAGAACAGAGAGAAGAGCCATGTTAACAGGGAGCTACAGAACAGAGAGAAGAGCTACAGAACAGAGAGAACTTTGCTCCGTTCGTCTTTCCCTCAAACCTGACTATTCTCCTTGTCCCTGCCTCTGAAAAACATCCCCACAGCATGATGCTGCCACCACCATGCTTCACCTTAGGGATGATGCCAAGTTTCCTCCAGACGTGACGCTTGGCATTCAGGGCAGAGTTTAATCTTGGTTTCATCAGACCAGAAAATCTTGTTATAATCTGAGAGTCCTTTAGGTGCCTTTTGGAAAACTCCAAGTGGGTTGTCATGTGCCTTTTAAAACTTCTTTGGGCAGTATTTTGATGTCCGGATGAAAAGCCCAAAGTAAACTGCCTGCCACTCAGACCCAAAGATTGGTCGATTTGGATAGAAAACACTATACAGTTTATGATTGGTAGATTTGGATAGAAAACACTCTGAACACTAAATCCATCCAGGAAGTGGGATTTTTTTTAAGCGAGTGGTTTTCCATTGAAAGCCTATTGACTATGTAATGGGTTAGGGCCCAGATTGCAGTTCCTATGGCTTCCACTAGATGTCAACAGTGTTTAGACATGGTTTCAGGCTTGTTTTCTGAAAATAACCTTTCTGTCAGTGGACTGGAGAATCATGCAGTACTGGTTTACTCGCGTGACTGTGTGTGTGCCCTTCGTTCTTTTTCCTTTCTATTGAATACGCTATATTATTGCCCGGTTGAAAAATGATCCATTATTTAGATAATTGACAGCCTGAGGATTAATTATAAACATCATTTGACATGTTTCGATGAACTTTGCCGGTACTATTAGGATGTATTTTTCTGCATGTTTTGACCGCCTTGGAGCCAGTGGATTACTGAACAAAACGCACCAACAAAACAGAGTTTTTGGGATATAAAGAGGGACTTTATCGAACAAAAGGACCATTTGTTATGTAGCTGGGACCCTTGTGATTGCAACCAGATGAAGATCTTCAAAAGGTAAGTGATTTATTTTATTGCTATTTCTGACTTTCGTGACTCCTCTGCTTGGTTGGAAAATGTTTTTATGCTTTTGTGTGCAGGGCACTGTCCTCAGATAATAGCATGTTATGATTTCGCCATAAAGCCTTTTTGAAATCTGACAAAGCGGCTGGATTAACTTATTTGGGATTGGGGGGGCAGTATTGAGTAGCTTGGATGAATAAGGTGCCCAGAGTAAACTGCCTGCTACTCAGGCCCAGTTGGTAATATATGCATATTATTAGTAGATTTGGATAGAAAACAGTCTGAAGTTTCTAAAACTGTTTGAATGATGTCTGTGAGTATAACAGAACTCATATGGCAGGGAAAAACCTGAGAAAAAATCTAACCAGGAAATGGGAAATCTAAATTTTGTAGTTTTTCAACTCATGCCCTATCGAAGATACGGTGGGATATTGGTCATATTGCACTTCCTAAGGCTTCCACTAGACGTCAACAGTCTTTAGAATCTTGGTTGATGCTTCTACTGTGTAGTGGGGGCTCATAAGGGCTGTTTGAGTCCCATGAGCTCGTGACGCGCGTTCATGTGAAAGTTACCCCTCGTTCCATTGATTTCATACAGACAAAGGAATTCTCCGTTTGGAAAATTTATGATAAAAACATCCTAAAGATTGATTCTATACTTAGTTTGACATGCTTCTACGAACTGTAATATAACTTTTCGTCTGAACTTTCGCATGGACTTGCCGGCGCGTCGTTATTTTGGATTGTGTACTAAACGCGCAAACAAAGAGGCATTTGGACATAAATGGGGGACTTTATCGAACAAATCAAACATTTATTGTTGAACTGTGATTCCTGGGATTGCATTCTGATGAATTCTGATGAAGATCATCAAAGGTAAGTGAATATGTGTAATGCTATTTCTGACTTCTGTTGACTCCACAACATGGCGGATATCTGTATGGCTGTTTTATTGTCTGAGCGCCGTACTCAGATTATTGCATGGTGTGCTTTTTCTGTAAAGTCTTTTTGAAATCTGACACAGCGGTTGCATTAAGGAGAAGTGGATCTAAAATTCCTTGCATAACAGTTGTATCTTTCATCAGTGTTTATTATGAGTATTTCTGTAAATTGATGTGGCTCTCTGCAAAATCACCGGATGTTTCTGGAACTACTGAACGTAACGCGCCAATGTATACTGAGATTTTTTTATATAAATATGAACTTTATCAAACAAAACATACATGTATTGTGTAACATGAAGTCCTATGAGTGTCATCTGATGAAGATCATCAAAGGTTAGTGATGAATTTTATCTCTGTTTCTGCTTTTTGTGCCTCCTCTCTTTGGCTGGAAAAATGGCTGTGCTTTTCTAGGACTTGGCTCTGACCTAACAATAGTTTGTGGTGCTTTCACAATAAAGCCTATTTGAAATCGGACACTGTGGCTGGATTTACAAGAAGTTTGTCTTAAAAATGGTGTAAAATACTAGTATGCTTGAGGAATTTTAATTGTGAGATTTCTGTTGTTTTGAATTTGGCGATCTGCACTTTCACTGGCTGTTGTTGAGGTGGGACGCTACCGACCCAAATATCCCAGAGAGGTTAACAAGAACTTCATATTTTAACCGACATATAACACTTGTATTTTCATGAATGTTTATTATTACTATTTATGTCTTTGAATTTGGCGCTCTGCAGTTTCACCAGATGTTGTCGGGGTGGGTCACTAGCAGCACGCCTTGCCCAAAGAGGATTTATGAGGAGTGGCTTCCGTCTGGCCACTCTACCATAAAGGCCTGATTGGTGAAGTGCTGCAGAGATGGTTGTCCTTCTGGAAAGTTCTCGCCATATCCACAGAGGAACTCTGGAGCTGTCAGAGTGACCATCGGGTTCTTGGTCACCTCCCTGACCAAGGCCCTTCTCCCCCAATTGCTCAGTTTGGCTTGGCAGTCACCTCTAGGGAGAGTCTTGGTGGTTCCAAACTTCTTCCATTTAAGAATAATGAAGGCCACTGTGTTATTGGGGACCTTCAATCTGCAGACATATATTGTGCCTCGACACAATCCTGTATCGGAGCTCTACGGATAACTTGACCTCATGCCTTTCCAAATCATGTCCAATCAATTGAATTTACCACAGGTGGACTCCAATCAAGTTGTAGAAACATCCCATGGAAGATCAATGGAAACAGGATGCACCTGAGCTCAATTTAGTGTCACATAGCAAAGGGTCTGTAAATAATTAGCGTCAGCTACGCTTCACAACCAGCATTTCAAGGCTGCAGTGCCATGCCCGCAGCTATAACCCAGATTGCAGTTCCTATGTCTTCCACTAGATGTCAACAGTCTTTAGACATGGTTTCAGGCTCCCCCTTGTTAGGTTGCAACACACCTGGGGCCTCATTTATAACCATAAGGTTATGTTTTAGTCAGCACAGGTGAAGCTACTGGCCGGACGCCGGAGGCTGAGCTCACCGGACATTTGGTGGAATCTCACGAACATTGTCTTACGACTGCAGAAAAGCAGGAAAGGACAGAATCGCCTTGTAAACTGGATAGCAGCCCAGCTATTTAATCTTCTAGATTAAGTTCATTTTCTGTGTGTTGAACCTTATGTTGCAGCCTAGCCCGGTTTAAGCCTCTGTGTGTTGAACCTCATGTTGCAGCCTAGCCTGGTTTAAGCCTCTGTGTGTTGAACCTCATGTTGCAGCCTAGCCTGGTTTAAGCCTCTGTGTGTTGAACCTCATGTTGCAGCCTAGCCTGGTTTAAGCCTCTGTGTGTTGAACCTCATGTTGCAGCCTAGCCTGGTTTAAGCCTCTGTGTGTTGAACCTCATGTTGCAGCCTAGCCTGGTTTAAGCCTCTGCCATTCTGCTAGCCACGCCTAGCGTTTAAGTCTGTGAGTTGAACCTCATGTTGCAGCCTAGCCTAGTATACCTCATGAACCTCATGTTGCAGAGGGAGACGATGACGTGCAGCCTCGCCTGGTTTAGCTCCACCTCATGACGAGGGAGACGATGACGTATAGCTCCAGCTCCCAGGAGGGTCTGGGGAGGGTCTCTGTGCAGGAGGCCAGCATGTGAAAAGGCAGAGAGGCGTTCAGGACAAACACAAACTCTGACCCTCCCTCCGTCACTAGCTTCAGCTCCCGGATCACTCTGGATGACGTGAAGTCCGGTGTAAACCTGGGATAGAGACAGACAGGACAGGAGATTGCAGTCGGCCAGTGAATAGGGGCTACCTGCTACAGACATACATACAGGTTATGCGTGTTAAAACCTGCCACAGTCTCTAAACACACAGTACACAGGCTTCTCTTGTCTTCTCGTTCCTGTGCAGGTTAACTCTAACCCTTTTTCCTGTGCAGGTTAACCATAACCTAACCCTTTTCTTGTGCAGGTTAAATGACATTTGGTGTGATACTGCAGCACAATAAGATAGAGAATGGCTTGCTGACATCTGTGAACAACAAGACTCTCGCAATAATTAATGTGCCTAAAATAAGGAAGTACCTGGTTACAAGGCCTCTAATCATATTTTGACCCATTTCAGTTCAGTAGACCAGAGCGCCTCTCGGTTCAGCAGACCAGAGCGCCTCTCGGTTCAGCAGACCAGAGCGCCTCTCGGTTCAGCAGACCAGAGCGCCTCTCGGTTCAGCAGACCAGAGCGCCTCTCGGTTCAGCAGACCAGAGCGCCTCTCGGTTCCGCAGACCAGAGCGCCTCGCTGTTCAGCAGACCAGAGCGCCTCTCGGTTCAGCAGACCAGAGCGCCTCTCGGTTCAGCAGACCAGAGCGCCTCTCGGTTCAGCAGACCAGAGCGCCTCTCGGTTCAGCAGACCAGAGCGCCTCTCGGTTCAGCAGACCAGAGCGCCTCTCGGTTCAGCAGACCAGAGCGCCTCTCGGTTCAGCAGACCAGAGCGCCTCTCGGTTCAGCAGACCAGAGCGCCTCTCGGTTCAGCAGACCAGAGCTCCTCTCGGCCCCGCAGACCAGAGCGCCTCTCGGCCCCGCAGACCAGAGCTCCTCTCGGTTCAGTAGACCAGAGCTCCTCTCGGTTCCGCAGACCAGAGCTCCTCTCGGTTCCGCAGACCAGAGCTCCTCTCGGTTCCGCAGACCAGAGCTCCTCTCGGTTCCGTAGACCAGAGCTCCTCTCGGTTCCGCAGACCAGAGCTCCTCTCGGTTCCGCAGACCAGAGCTCCTCTCGGTTCAGCAGACCAGAGCTCCTCTCGGTTCCGCAGAGTAGAGCTCCTCTCGTTCAGTAGACTAGAGCTCCTCTCGGTTCAGTAGACTAGAGCTCCTCTCGGTTCCGCAGACCAGAGCGCCTCTCGGCCCCGCAGACCAGAGCGCCTCTCGGTTCCGTAGACTACAGCTCCTCTCGGCCCCGCAGACCAGAGCGCATCTCGGTTCCGCAGACCAGAGCGCCTCTCGGCCCCGCAGACTAAGTAAGCAAAACTACTAAACAGCTACTGTGATTTTTACAAACAATTGGCTGAACTTACTGTATCACTAGGTCTTCAGAAGCGTTTGGTTTAAGTGTAAATTGCTGACAGTTGAGAACTTTGAATCCGTATCCTTGGCAGGGCTGGCCGTTGATCTCTGCAGAGCGGATATACAAGGGGAGTAGACCAGCGTTCTCCACCCTGAAGGTCCTTCTCAGTGTGGACTTGGGCTCTTTGGACTTAATCTCTGCAAAGGAACAGTGACGAGGGGAAAGACGTGATAAAGAGTGATGTTGGTTTTAAAATGGAGATTTGATAGTGCATTGGTGAAGCAGGGTTTTTGAACATGATTGAAAGCATGATTAGCAGTGGCAGCATTATCATGAAGGGATACTGTGTCTTATTAGTCTGCACCAACTCCAACAGGGAATCACACAGGGAATCCCTAGTTTTAGACTGGGCCATAGTGACGAGGCCGTTAACTGGGTAAAGGGTAAGTCACTGGCGGTGCTGTCTTTGAGAAGTCAAAGGTAATATACAGAGTCTAGTGAGAGTCTGCACGGGGCCCCGAGCGGCTTCGCACGGGGCCCCGAGCGGCTTCGCACGGGGCCCCGAGCGGCTTCGCACGGGGCCCCGAGCGGCTTCGCACGGGGCCCTGAGCGGCTTCGCACGGGGCCCTGAGCGGCTTTACAAATTGTAAGAAAAGGTATAGAACATATTCTAAATTACTAACAAATCCAAAACAAAGATCTCTTGATTGTGTATGTCTTCACACCCCCAGAGTTAATACGAGGTGGTCTTCACACCCCCAGAGTTAATACGTGGTGGTCTTCACACCCCCAGAGTTAATACATGGCAGAAACACCCCCAGAGTTAATACGTGGGGGTCTTCACACCCCCAGAGTTAATACATGGGGGTCTTCACACCCCCAGAGTTAATACGTGGGGGTCTTCACACCCCCAGAGTTAATACGTGGTGGTCTTCACACCCCCAGAGTTAATACGTGGGGGTCTTCACACCCCCAGAGTTAATACGTGGCAGAAACACCCCCAGAGTTAATACGTGGTGGTCTTCACACCCCCAGAGTTAATACGTGGGGGTCTTCACAACCCCAGAGTTAATACGTAGCAGAAACACCCCCAGAGTTAATACGTGGGGGTCTTCACACCCCCAGAGTTAATACGTGGGGGTCTTCACACCCGCAGAGTTAATTTTGAAAAAGATTCTACCAACTCTGCACAACTCTTAAGGTAAAAATATTTCCATTGTTTTTGTCAAAATTGCTTAAGTTCAGTAAATGCGGTTGGGAATCATTGATGGACTGTAATATCCAAACCTTCTTAGAGGTGTACCCCTCGGGAACACTTGGGGCGGCAGCGTAGCCTAGTGGTTAGAGCGTTGGACTAGTAACCGGAAGGTTGCGAGTTCAAACCCCCGAGCTGACAATCTGTCGTTCTGCCCCTGAACAGGCAGTTAACCCACTGTTCCCAGGCCGTCATTGAAAATAAGAATATGTTCTTAACTGACTTGCCTGGTTAAATAAAGGTAAAATTAAAAAAATATTTAAAAAAAACAGCTATTGGAAAGCCATTCTGGTGAGTATTTGACAATGTCTGTAATTGTCCCAATGAAAAATAAAACTATCCCAGGATTAGGTATTCAGAAGACCGAGGCCGGTTTTCCTCTATTTCTGTTACTTGAGCTCCTTTCATATTTCTTTTGATCCTGATAAACTCACCAGTCCCTGCCGGTGATAAGAATACCCATAACATAACACCACGATACTTGAATAAAGATATCAACTCATAGCAGGAACCTTCTCAGACACAGAGAACTAATACTATATAGTCGTTGTTGGTGTGGGGACTTCTATTTCTTTGGAGTTAAAAAAGTTAACTACAAATAAGAAGTTAAAAACTATATTTATTGAATATTATATGAATTCTATAAAAAAAAAAGTGCAATTTGGGTGCAATCAATTAGCTTAATTTCTCAGAGATCAAATTATAATTCAACGAAACAATGCACCACAAACGTTAATCTGATTTTAGGTACAGGAAGTATTTCAGCCCAATCTGAACGGTGGGTGTCATGGCCCCTGAAAGGAGATGGAACGACCCACTGGGCCCTGTAACTCACTCTCTGCGCAGTCCTTCAGCAACGCCTCCGTCATTTGGAAGCGAAGGGAGCTGTCTGGTCCAGGGAGTTTCCCAGCTACCTGCAGGCTCCCCGTGGTTCCCTGGCCACGAACCACGATCACATCTATCACAGTCAGGTTGTTCCTGTAATACCAGACAACACAGTGGGTCAGTTTATTCCTAAAATACAACGAGGAACAACACACTCAGAGTACAGCTAGCTACTGTGCCATGGCTCTAAGACGGCCAAACTAGTCTTGACATCAAAAAGTACAATAATCACTATCAATTCAATTCCAATAGTAGACAGGGGGTGGGGTCACTCTGGACGCGACACAGCGTAGGGATGGGGAGGGGGGTCACTCTGAACGCGACACAGCGTAGGGATGGGGGAGGGGGGTCACTCTGAACGCGACACAGCGTAGGGATGGGGGGGGTGGGGTCACTCTGAACGCGACACAGCGTAGGGATGGGGGAGGGGTCACTCTGAACGCGACACAGTGTAGGGATGGGGGGGGGGGGTCACTCTGAACGCGACACAGCGTAGGGATGGGGAGGGGGGTCACTCTGAACGCGACACAGTGTAGGGATGGGGGGTAACACTCTGAATATGACACAGTGTAGGGATGGGGGTAATACTCTGAATATGACACAGTGTAGGGATGTAGGGATGGGGGGGTAATACTCTGAATATGACACAGTGTAGGGATGGGGGGGTAATACTCTGAATATGACACAGTGTAGGGATGGGGGGTAATACTCTGAATATGACACAGTGTAGGGATGGGGGGTAATACTCTGAATATGACACAGTGTAGGGATGGGGGGGGGGGTAATACTCTGAATATGACACAGTGTAGGGATGGGGGGGTAATACTCTGAATATGACACAGTGTAGGGATGGGGGGTAATACTCTGAATATGACACAGTGTAGGGATGGGGGGGTAATACTCTGAATATGACACAGTGTAGGGATGGGGGGTAATACTCTGAATATGACACAGTGTAGGGATGGGGGGTAATACTCTGAATATGACACAGTGTAGGGATGGGGGGTAATACTCTGAATATGACACAGTGTAGGGATGGGGGGGGTAATACTCTGAATATGACACAGTGTAGGGATGGGGGGGTAATACTCTGAATATGACACAGTGTAGGGATGGGGGGGGGTAATACTCTGAATATGACACAGGGTAGGGATGGGGGGTAATACTCTGAATATGACACAGTGTAGGGATGGGGGGGGTAATACTCTGAATATGACACAGTGTAGGGGGATGGGGGGATAATACTCTGAATATGACACAGTGTAGGGATGGGGGGGGTAATACTCTGAATATGACACAGTGTAGGGATGGGGGGGGTAATACTCTGAATATGACACAGTGTAGGGATGGGGGGGTAATACTCTAATGACACTCTGAATATGACACAGTGTAGGGATGGGGGGGTAATACTCTGAATATGACACAGTGTAGGGATGGGGGGTAATACTCTGAATATGACACAGTGTAGGGATGGGGGGATGGGGGTAGGGATACTCTGAATATGACACAGTGTAGGGATGGGGGTAATACTCTGAATATGACACAGTGTAGGGATGGGGGGGCACTCTGAATATGACACAGTGTAGGGATGGGGGGGTAATACTCTGAATATGACACAGTGTAGGGATGGGGGGGGTAATACTCTGAATATGACACAGTGTAGGGAGGGATGGGACACAGGGGGATAATACTCTGAATATGACACAGTGTAGGGATGGGGGGGTAATACTCTGAATATGACACAGTGTAGGGATGGGGGGTAATACTGAATATCTGAATATGACACAGTGTAGGGATGGGGGGTAATACTCTGAATATGACACAGTGTAGGGATGGGGGGTAATACTCTGAATATGACACAGTGTAGGGATGGGGGGGGTAATACTCTGAATATGACACAGTGTAGGGATGGGGGGTAATACTCTGAATATGACACAGTGTAGGGATGGGGGGTAATACTCTGAATATGACACAGTGTAGGGATGGGGGGTAATACTCTGAATATGACACAGTGTAGGGATGGGGGGTAATACTCTGAATATGACACAGTGTAGGGATGGGGGGTAATACTCTGAATATGACACAGTGTAGGGATGGGGGGTAATACTCTGAATATGACACAGTGTAGGGATGGGGGTAATACTCTGAATATGACACAGTGTAGGGATGGGGGGGTAATACTCTGAATATGACACAGTGTAGGGATGGGGGGGGTAATACTCTGAATATGACACAGTGTAGGGATGGGGGGTAATACTCTGAATATGACACAGTGTAGGGATGGGGGGTAATACTCTGAATATGACACAGTGTAGGGATAGGGGGGGGGTAATACTCTGAATATGACACAGTGTAGGGAGGGATGACACAGGGGGGTAATACTCTGAATATGACACAGTGTAGGGATGGGGGGTAATACTCTGAATATGACACAGTGTAGGGATGGGGGGGGTAATACTCTGAATATGACACAGTGTAGGGATGGGGGGGGTAATACTCTGAATATGACACAGTGTAGGGATGGGGGGGTAATACTCTGAATATGACACAGTGTAGGGATGACACAGTGTAGGGATGGGGGGTAATACTCTGAATATGACACAGTGTAGGGATGGGGGGTAATACTCTGAATATGACACAGTGTAGGGATGGGGGGGTAATACTCTGAATATGACACAGTGTAGGGATGGGGGGTAATACTCTGAATATGACACAGTGTAGGGATGGGGGTAATACTCTGAATATGACACAGTGTAGGGATGGGGGGTAATACTCTGAATATGACACAGTGTAGGGATGGGGGGTAATACTCTGAATATGACACAGTGTAGGGATGGGGGGGGGTAATACTCTGAATATGACACAGTGTAGGGATGGGGGGGGTAATACTCTGAATATGACACAGTGTAGGGATGGGGGTAATACTCTGAATATGACACAGTGTAGGGATGGGGGGGGTAATACTCTGAATATGACACAGTGTAGGGATGGGGGGTAATACTCTGAATATGACACAGTGTAGGGAGTGTAGGGATGGGGGGTAATACTCTGAATATGACACAGTGTAGGGATGGGGGGTAATACTCTGAATATGACACAGTGTAGGGATGGGGGGGTAATACTCTGAATATGACACAGTGTAGGGATGGGGGGGTAATACTCTGAATATGACACAGTGTAGGGATGGGGGGGACACAGCGTAGGGATAATACTCTGAATATGACACAGTGTAGGGATGGGGGGTAATACTCTGAATATGACACAGTGTAGGGATGGGGGGGTAATACTCTGAATATGACACAGTGTAGGGATGGGGGGGGTAATACTCTGAATATGACACAGTGTAGGATGGGGATGGGGGGTAATACTCTGAATATGACACTCTGAATATGACACAGTGTAGGGATGGGGGGGGTAATACTCTGAATATGACACAGTGTAGGGATGGGGGGGTAATACTCTGAATATGACACAGTGTAGGGATGGGGGGTAATACTCTGAATATGACACAGTGTAGGGATGGGGGTAATACTCTGAATATGACACAGTGTAGGGATGGGGGGTAATACTCTGAATATGACACAGTGTAGGGATGGGGGGGTAATACTCTGAATATGACACAGTGTAGGGATGGGGGGTAATACTCTGAATATGACACAGTGTAGGGATGGGGGGTAATACTCTGAATATGACACAGTGTAGGGATGGGGGGTAATACTCTGAATATGACACAGTGTAGGGATGGGGGGTACTCTGAATACTGACTGTAGGGAATATGACACAGTGTAGGGATGGGGGGGGGGTAATACTCTGAATATGACACAGTGTAGGGATGGGGGGGTAATACTCTGAATATGACACAGTGTAGGGATGGGGGGTAATACTCTGAATATGACACAGTGTAGGGATGGGGGGTAATACTCTGAATATGACACAGTGTAGGGATGGGGGGGGTAATACTCTGAATATGACACAGTGTAGGGATGGGGGGGGGTCACTCTGAACGCGACACAGCGTAGGGATGGGGGTAATACTCTGAATATGACACAGTGTAGGGATGGGGGGGGCAATACTCTGAACATGACACAGTGTAGGGATGGAGGGGGTAATACTCTGAATATGACACAGTGTAGGGATGGGGGGTAATACTCTGAATATGACACAGTGTAGGGATGGGGGGTAATACTCTGAATATGACAGTGTAGGGGGGGTAATACTCAACACCACTGACCCACCTGACTATGAGCAGGGAGGAGACAGAGTGGTTGCTGGAAGGAGTGAACCTCAGGCTGAAGGACTTGACCTCTCCAGGCTGCAGGAGCACGTTGTGGACAAACGGTCTGGTCGAGCCCTCCACAAACCCTGAGCTTCCCTTCATTACAGACGACTTGGAGAGGACAGAGACACAGAGAGGACAGGGAGACACAGAGAGGACAGGGAGACACAGAGAGGACAGGAGAGACACAGAGAGGACAGACACACAGAGAGGACAGACACAGAGACAAGAGACACAGAGCAGTCAGAGAGGACAGAGACACACAGAGCAGTCAGAGAGGACAAGAGACACACAGAGCAGTCAGAGAGGACAGAGACACACAGAGCAGTCAGAGAGGACAGAGACACACAGAGCAGGACAGAGACACACAGAGAGGACAGAGACACACAGAGCAGTCAGAGAGGACAGAGACACACAGAGCAGTCAGAGAGGACAGAGAGACACAGAGCAGTCAGAGAGGACAGAGACACACAGAGAGTCAGAGAGGACAGAGAGACACAGAGCAGTCAGAGAGGACAGAGACACACAGAGAGGACAGAGACACAGAGAGGACAGAGACACACAGAGAGGACAGAGACACACAGAGTGGACAGAGACACACAGAGAGGACAGAGACACACAGAGAGGACAGAGACACACAGAGCAGTCAGAGAGGACAGAGACACACAGAGAGGACAGAGACACACAGAGCAGTCAGAGAGGACAGAGACACACAGAGCAGTCAGAGAGGACAGAGACACACAGAGAGGACAGAGACACAGAGAGGACAGGGAGACACAGAGAGGACAGGGAGACACAGAGAGGACAGAGACACACAGAGCAGTCAGAGAGGACAAGAGACACACAGAGCAGTCAGAGAGGACAAGAGACACACAGAGCAGTCAGAGAGGACAAGAGACACACAGAGCAGTCAGAGAGGACAGAGACACACAGAGCAGTCAGAGAGGACAAGAGACACACAGAGCAGTCAGAGAGGACAGAGACACAGAGCAGTCAGAGAGGACAGAGACACACAGAGAGGACAAGAGACACACAGAGCAGTCAGAGAGGACAAGAGACACACAGAGCAGTCAGAGAGGACAAGAGACACACAGAGAGGACAAGAGACACACAGTGCAGTCAGAGAGGACAAGAGACACACAGAGCAGTCAGAGAGGACAAGAGACACACAGAGCAGACAGAGAGGACAAGAGACACACAGAGCAGTCAGAGAGGACAGAGACACACAGAGAGGACAGAGACACACAGAGAGGACAGAGACACACAGAGAGGACAGAGACACACAGAGAGGACAGAGACACACAGAGCAGTCAGAGAGGACAGAGACACACAGAGAGGACAAGAGACACACAGTGCAGTCAGAGAGGACAAGAGACACACAGAGCAGTCAGAGAGGACAGAGACACACAGAGCAGTCAGAGAGGACAGAGACACACAGAGAGGACAGAGACACACAGAGAGGACAGAGACACACAGAGAGGACAGAGACACACAGAGAGGACAGAGACACACAGAGCAGTCAGAGAGGACAGAGACACACAGAGAGGACAGAGACACACAGAGCAGTCAGAGAGGACAAGAGACACACAGAGCAGTCAGAGAGGACAAGAGACACACAGAGCAGTCAGAGAGGACAAGAGACACACAGAGCAGTCAGAGAGGACAGAGACACACAGAGAGGACAGAGACACACAGAGAGGACAGAGACACACAGAGAGGACAGAGACACACAGAGAGGACAGAGACACACAGAGAGGACAGAGACACACAGAGAGGACAGAGACACACAGAGACACACATACATACAAACTAAGGCATAGCAGTAAGACGCCAAACTAACTGCAACCGAAAATTCTTACAATTCTTCAATAAATGACTAGTAATTGGCTATGAATGCTATGAATTGGCAGTACTGTATAACAGGGTCACAGAGAACTCAAGTACTATTCTGCACTACTTACTAGGTTTCTGTTGACCTGAAATTCCAGTGATTTTGTGTCGATGTCGGACAACTTTCCCAGTGGGAAGCTGGAAAGAGATAAGAGTCAGTGAGGGTCCTCCTTTATTTCCAACCTAAAATGTGTAGAGTACGCAGCGTCAGAAAGGACTTCGGTTGTGAGACGTGGTTGCTCAGATAGCTCATATCTAATTAATGTACTGTATCAGAGCCACACGGTGTGCACCACCAGGCAGCTGGGTGCCACTTCATACCTGTCGCTGAGTATCCCAGCAAACACGGAGGGGTTCGGGTAGAGAGCCAGAGGGAGGATCTGGACATACACTGGGACATCTGCTGGGTTCTCTAGAACAACCTCCGTCTCCTGGAAGACACACAAGGATAAGAGATGAGAGAGCGAGAGACCAGAGCGAGAGAGTCAGTGAAATGTGTGTGTGTGTGTGTGTAGTGCATTCGGAAACTATTCAGACCCCTTGACTTTTTCCACATTTTGTTACGTGACAGCCTGATTCTAAAATGGATTACTCTACCCACAATACACCATTATGACAAAGCAAAAACAGGTTTTTATACATTTTTGCAAACACTGACATATTACATAAGTATTCAGACCCTTTACTCAGTACTTTGTTGAAGCACTTTTGGCAGCGATTACAGCCTTGAGTCTTCTTGGGTATGACACTACAAAGCTAAGCTTGGCACACCTGTATTTGGGGAGTTTCTCACATTCTTCTCTGCAGATCCTCTCAAGCTCTGTCAGGTTGGATGGGGAGCATCGCTGCACAGCTATTTTCAGGGCTCTCCAGAGGTTCAAGTCCTCCGGGCTCTGGCTGGGCCTGTCAAGGACATTCAGAGACTTGTCCCGAAGCCACTCCTGTGTTGTCTTGCCAATGTGCTTAGGGTCGTTGTAATATTGGAAGGTTAACCTTCACCCCAGTCTGAGGTACTGAGGTACTGAGCGCTCTGGAGCAGGGTTTCATCAAGGATCTCTCTGTACTTTGCTCCGTTCATCTTTCCCTCGATCCTGACTAGTCTCCCAGTTCCTGCCTCTGAAAAACTTCCCTACAGCATGATGCTGCCACCACCATGCGTAGGGATGGTGCCAAGTAGCGTCCAGGCGTGACGCTTGGCATTCAATCTTGGTTTCATCAAACCAGAGAATCTTGTTTCTAATGGTCTGAGTGTCTTTGGGTGCCTTTTGGCAAACTCCAAGCGGGCTGTCATGTGCTTTTTAATGAGGAGTGGCTTCCATCTGGACACTCTACCATAAAGGCCTGATTGGTGGAGTGCTGCAGAGATGGTTGTCCTTCTGGAAGGTTCTCCCATCTCAACAGAGGAGCTCTGTCAGAGTGACCATTGGGTACTTGGACACCTCCCTGACCAAGGCCCTTCTCCTCCAATTGCTCAGTTTGGCCGGGCGGCCGGCCTCTAGGAAGAGCCTTGGTGGTTCCAAACGTCTTCCATTTATGAATGATGGAGGCCACTGTGTTCTTGGTGAACCTCAATGCTGCAGAAATGTTGTGGTACCCTTCCTCAGATCTGTGCCTCGACACAATCCTGTCTCGGAGCTCTACGGACAATTCCTTCAACCTCATGGCTTGATTTTTGCTCTGACAACTGTGGGACCTTATATAGTCAGGTGTGTGTCTTTCCAAATCATGTCCAATCAATTGAATTTACCACAGGTGGACTCCAATCAAGTTGTAGAAACATCTCAAGGATGATCAATGGAAGCAGGATGGACCTGAGTTCAATTTTGAGTTTCATAGCAATTTATTTTTATTTTTAATAGAAAATGGACTGAATACTTACATAAGTAAGGTGACTTTTTAAATTTTAAATATATATATATTTTTAAATGTCATTATGGGGTATTGTGCGTAGATTGATGATTGATGAGATTTTTTTAGTTATTTAATAGTTATTTTTTAGTTATTTAATAGTTATTTTTTAGTTATTTAATAGTTATTTTTTAGTTATTTTTTAGTTATTTAATAGTTATTTAATAGTTATTTTTTAGTTATTTAATAGTTATTTTTTAGTTATTTAATAGTTATGTTTTAGTTATTTAATAGTTATTTTTTAGTTATTTAATCCATTATAGAATAAGGCTGTAACGTAAATGTTTTTGGGAAAAAGACTGACTACTTTCCGAAAGTATGTTTATATAGTGTATGTTTATATAGTGTATGTTTATATAGTGTATGTTTATATAGTGTATGTTTATATAGTGTATGTTTATATAGTGTATGTTTATATAGTATATGTTTATATAGTATATGTTTATATAGTGTATGTTTATATAGTGTATGTTTATATAGTATATGTTTATATAGTATATGTTTATATAGTGTGTGTTTATATAGTGTATGTTTATATAGTGTATGTTTATATAGTGTATGTTTATATAGTATATGTTTATATAGTGTATGTTTATATAGTGTATGTTTATATAGTGTATGTTTATATAGTATATGTTTATATAGTGTATGTTTATATAGTATATGTTTATATAGTGTATGTTTATATAGTATATGTTTATATAGTGTATGTTTATATAGTATATGTTTATATAGTGTATGTTTATATAGTATATGTTTATATAGTGTATGTTTATATAGTGTATGTTTATATAGTATATGTTTATATAGTATATGTTTATAGTGTATGTTTATATAGTATACGTTTATATAGTGTATGTTTATATAGTGTATGTTTGTATAGTGTATGTTTATATAGTGTATGTTTATATAGTATATGTTTATATAGTGTATGTTTATATAGTGTATGTTTGTATAGTATATGTTATAGTGTACTGTACTCACAGAGGAGCTGTTGGTATTGGTGAGGGGAAACGTGATTTGTTGTGAGGCGTTAACCAGCGACGGCCAGGTCTGTTGAGCTGTTATTGTTGCCTGGACCGTCTCCTGAAGATCTGTGCTGACTTCAAACACCGCCTCAACTCTTTATACAAAGACAACATCAGGACACTCAGGACTACTGTCTGCAAGCTGCACCAACACAGCACTGTCACATATGATCAAGAGAATACGGAGTTATGTGCATCCTATTGGCACCCTGTTCCTTATAGACTGGAGAGACCTACAGTATGGGCACCCTGTTCCCTATAGAGTGGAGAGACCTACAGTATGGGCACCCTGTTCCTTATAGACTGGAGAGACCTAAAGTATGGGCACCCTGTTCCCTATAGAGTGGAGAGACCTACAGTATGGGCACCCTGTTCCCTATAGACTGGAGAGACCTATGGGCACCCTGTTCCCTATAGAGTGGAGAGACCTACATTATGGGCAACCTGTTCCCTATAGACTGGAGAGACCTATGGACATCCTGTTCCCTATAGACTGGAGAGACTTACAGTATGGGCACCCTGTTCCCTATAGACTGGAGAGACCTATGGGCACCCTGTTCCCTATAGACTGGAGAGACCTACAGTATGGGCACCCTGTTCCCTATAGACTGGAGAGACCTACAGTATGGGCACTATGTTCCTTATAGACTGGAGAGATCTACAGTATGGGCAACCTGTTCCCTATAGAGTGGAGAGACCTACAGTATGGGCACCCTGTTCCCTATAGACTGGAGAGACCTACAGTATGGGCACCCTGTTCCCTATAGACTGGAGAGACCTACAGTATGGGCACCCTGTTCCTTATAGACTGGAGAGACCTACAGTATCGGCACCCTGTTCCCTATAGACTGAAGAGACCTATGGGCACCCTGTTCCCTATAGACTGGAGAGACCTACAGTATGGGCACCCTGTTCCCTATAGACTGGAGAGACCTACAGTATCGGCACCCTGTTCCCTATAGACTGAAGAGACCTATGGGCACCCTGTTCCCTATAGACTGGAGAGACCTACAGTATGGGCACCCTGTTCCCTATAGACTGGAGAGACCTACAGTATCGGCACCCTGTTCCCTATAGACTGAAGAGACCTATGGGCACCCTGTTCCCTATAGACTGGAGAGACCTACAGTATGGGCACCCTGTTCCCTATAGACTGGAGAGACCTACAGTATGGGCACTATAGAGTGGAGCACACATATATAGGGCCCTGGTGACAAGTACTGCACTATATAGGGCCCTGGTGACAAGTGCTGCACTATATAGGGCCCAGGTGACAAGTACTGCACTATATAGGGCCCTGGTGACAAGGGCTGCACTATATAGGGCCCAGGTGACAAGTACTGCACTATATAGGGCACTGGTGACAAGTGCTGCACTATATAGGGCCCTGGTGACAAGTACTGCACTATATAGGGTCCAGGTGACAAGTGCTGCACTATATAGGGCCCAGGTGACAAGTGCTGCACTATATAGGGCCCAGGTGATGTTTAGCCACTATATAGGGCCCTGGTGACAAGTGCTGCACTATATAGGGCCTAGGTGACGTTAAGCCACTATATATGGCCTAGGTGACAAGTGCTGCACTATATAGGGCCCAGGTGATGTTTAGCCACTATATAGGGCCCTGGTGACAAGTACTGCACTATATAGGGCCTAGGTGACGTTAATAATAATAATAATAATAATAAATATGTTAAGCCACTATATATGGCCTAGGTGACAAGTGCTGCACTATATAGGGCCCAGGTGATGTTTAGCCACTATATAGGGCCCAGGTGATGTTTAGCCACTATACAGGGCCCTGGTGACAAGTGCTGCACTATATAGGGCCTAGGTGACAAGGGCTGCACTATATAGGGCCTAGGTGACAAGTACTGCACTATATAGGGCCCAGGTGACATTAACCCACTATATAGGGCCCTGGTGACAAGTGCTGCACTATATAGGGCCTAGGTGACGTTAAGCCACTATATATGGCCTAGGTGACAAGTGCTGCACTATATAGGGCCCAGGTGATGTTTAGCCACTATATAGGGCCCAGGTGACATTAACTCACTATATAGGGCCCTGGTGACAAGTACTGCACTATATAGGGCCTAGGTGACGTTAAGCCACTATATATGGCCTAGGTGACAAGTGCTGCACTATATAGGGCCCAGGTGATGTTTAGCCACTATATAGGGCCCAGGTGATGTTTAGCCACTATATAGGGCCCAGGTGATGTTTAGCCACTATATAGGGCCCTGGTGACAAGTGCTGCACTATATAGGGCCTAGGTGACAAGTGCTGCACTATATAGGGCCTAGGTGACAAGTACTGCACTATATAGGGCCCAGGTGACATTAACCCACTATATAGGGCCCTGGTGACAAGTGCTGCACTATATAGGGCCTAGGTGACGTTAAGCCACTATATATGGCCTAGGTGACAAGTGCTGCACTATATAGGGCCCAGGTGATGTTTAGCCACTATATAGGGCCCAGGTGACATTAACCCACTATATAGCGCCCTGGTGACAAGTACTGCACTATATAGGGCCTAGGTGACGTTAAGCCACTATATATGGCCTAGGTGACAAGTGCTGCACTATATAGGGCCCATGTGATGTTTAGCCACTATATAGGGCCCAGGTGATGTTTAGCCACTATATAGGGCCCTGGTGACAAGTGCTGCACTATATAGGGCCTAGGTGACAAGTGCTGCACTATATAGGGCCTAGGTGACAAGTACTGCACTATATAGGGCCCAGGTGACATTAACCCACTATATAGGGCCCAGGTGACAAGTACTGCACTATATAGGGCCTAGGTGACGTTAAGCCACTATATAGGGCCCTGGTGACATTAACCCACTATATAGGGCCCTGGTGACAAGTGCTGCACTATATAGGGCCCTGGTGACAAGTACTGCACTATATAGGGCCTAGGTGACGTTAAGCCACTATATATGGCCTAGGTGACAAGTGCTGCACTATATAGGGCCTAGGTGACAAGTGCTGCACTATATAGGGCCCAGGTGACATTAACCCACTATATAGGGCCCAGGTGACAAGTACTGCACTATATAGGGCCCAGGTGACATTAACCCACTATATAGGGCCTAGGTGACGTTAAGCCACTATATAGGGCCCAGGTGACAAGTACTGCACTATATAGGGCCCAGATGATATTAACCCACTATATAGGGCCTAGGTGACGTTAAGCCACTATATAGGGCCCAGGTGACAAGTACTGCACTATATAGGGCCCAGGTGATATTAACCCACTATATAGGGCCTAGGTGACGTTAAGCCACTATATAGGGCCCAGGTGACAAGTATTGCACTATATAGGGCCCAGGTGATATTAACCCACTATATAGGGCCTAGGTGACGTTAAGCCACTATATAGGGCCTAGGTGACAAGTACTGCACTATATAGGGCCCAGGTGACATTAACCCACTATATAGGGCCCAGGTGACAAGTACTGCACTATATAGGGCCTAGGTGACGTTAAGCCACTATATAGGGCCCTGGTGACATTAACCCACTATATAGGGCCCTGGTGACATTAACCCACTATATAGGGCCCTGGTGACAAGTGCTGCACTATATAGGGCCCTGGTGACAAGTACTGCACTATATAGGGCCCTGGTGACAAGTACTGCACTATATAGGGCCTAGGTGACGTTAAGCCACTATATAGGGCCTAGGTGACAAGTACTGCACTATATAGGGCCCAGGTGACATTAACCCACTATATAGGGCCCAGGTGACAAGTACTGCACTATATAGGGCCCAGGTGACATTAACCCACTATATAGGGCCCAGGTGACATTAACCCACTATATAGGGCCCTGGTGACAAGTGCTGCACTATATAGGGCCTAGGTGACGTTAAGCCACTATATATGGCCTAGGTGACAAGTGCTGCACTATATAGGGCCCAGGTGATGTTTAGCCACTATATAGGGCCCAGGTGACATTAACCCACTATATAGGGCCCTGGTGACAAGTACTGCACTATATAGGGCCTAGGTGGCGTTAAGCCACTATATATGGCCTAGGTGACAAGTGCTGCACTATATAGGGCCCAGGTGATGTTTAGCCACTATATAGGGCCCAGGTGATGTTTAGCCACTATATAGGGCCCAGGTGATGTTTAGCCACTATATAGGGCCCTGGTGACAAGTGCTGCACTATATAGGGCCTAGGTGACAAGTGCTGCACTATATAGGGCCTAGGTGACAAGTACTGCACTATATAGGGCCCAGGTGACATTAACCCACTATATAGGGCCCTGGTGACAAGTGCTGCACTATATAGGGCCTAGGTGACGTTAAGCCACTATATATGGCCTAGGTGACAAGTGCTGCACTATATAGGGCCCAGGTGATGTTTAGCCACTATATAGGGCCCAGGTGACATTAACCCACTATATAGCGCCCTGGTGACAAGTACTGCACTATATAGGGCCTAGGTGACGTTAAGCCACTATATATGGCCTAGGTGACAAGTGCTGCACTATATAGGGCCCATGTGATGTTTAGCCACTATATAGGGCCCAGGTGATGTTTAGCCACTATATAGGGCCCTGGTGACAAGTGCTGCACTATATAGGGCCTAGGTGACAAGTGCTGCACTATATAGGGCCTAGGTGACAAGTACTGCACTATATAGGGCCCAGGTGACATTAACCCACTATATAGGGCCCAGGTGACAAGTACTGCACTATATAGGGCCTAGGTGACGTTAAGCCACTATATAGGGCCCTGGTGACATTAACCCACTATATAGGGCCCTGGTGACAAGTGCTGCACTATATAGGGCCCTGGTGACAAGTACTGCACTATATAGGGCCTAGGTGAAGTTAAGCCACTATATATGGCCTAGGTGACAAGTGCTGCACTATATAGGGCCTAGGTGACAAGTGCTGCACTATATAGGGCCCAGGTGACATTAACCCACTATATAGGGCCCAGGTGACAAGTACTGCACTATATAGGGCCCAGGTGACATTAACCCACTATATAGGGCCTAGGTGACGTTAAGCCACTATATAGGGCCCAGGTGACAAGTACTGCACTATATAGGGCCCAGATGATATTAACCCACTATATAGGGCCTAGGTGACGTTAAGCCACTATATAGGGCCCAGGTGACAAGTACTGCACTATATAGGGCCCAGGTGATATTAACCCACTATATAGGGCCTAGGTGACGTTAAGCCACTATATAGGGCCCAGGTGACAAGTACTGCACTATATAGGGCCCAGGTGACATTAACCCACTATATAGGGCCCTGGTGACAAGTGCTGCACTATATAGGGACCTGGTGACAAGTACTGCACTATATAGGGCCCTGGTGACAAGTACTGCACTATATAGGGCCTAGGTGACGTTAAGCCACTATATAGGGCCTAGGTGACAAGTACTGCACTATATAGGGCCCAGGTGACATTAACCCACTATATAGGGCCCAGGTGACAAGTACTGCACTATATAGGGCCTAGGTGACGTTAAGCCACTATATAGGGCCCTGGTGACATTAACCCACTATATAGGGCCCTGGTGACAAGTACTGCACTATATAGGGCCTAGGTGACGTTAAGCCACTATATATGGCCTAGGTGACAAGTGCTGCACTATATAGGGCCTAGGTGACAAGTGCTGCACTATATAGGGCCCAGGTGACAATAACCCACTATATAGGGCCCAGGTGACATTAACCCACTATATAGGGCCCAGGTGACAAGTACTGCACTATATAGGGCCCAGGTGACATTAACCCACTATATAGGGCCTAGGTGACATTAACCCACTATATAGGACCAAGGTGACGTTAAGCCACTATATAGGGCCCAGGTGACAAGTACTGCACTATATAGGGCCCAGGTGATATTAACCCACTATATAGGGCCTAGGTGACGTTAAGCCACTATATAGGGCCCAGGTGACAAGTACTGCACTATATAGGGCCCAGGTGATATTAACCCACTATATAGGGCCTAGGTGACGTTAAGCCACTATATAGGGCCCAGGTGACAAGTACTGCACTATATAGGGCCCAGGTGATATTAACCCACTATATAGGGCCTAGGTGACGTTAAGCCACTATATAGGGCCCAGGTGACAAGTACTGCACTATATAGGGCCCAGGTGATATTAACCCACTATATAGGGCCTAGGTGACGTTAAGCCACTATATAGGGCCCAGGTGGCAAGTACTGCACTATATAGGGCCCAGGTGATATTAACCCACTATATAGGGCCTAGGTGACGTTAAGCCACTATATAGGGCCCAGGTGACAATTGCTGCACTATATAGAGAACAGGGTGCCATTCAGGCCTCAGCCAGAGAGTTGTCAGACTCACTGATGTCCCGAGCGTTCTTTCAGCTCTGTCCAGCGTCGGAGCAGTTTCTGGTGGAGGTCAATGTCAGCATCCCAGATGTCCTCCTGTAAGACCAGGCCGTGGGGACGAGCCTCAGCTTTAAACACAACACTATATTAACATACTGTATATCAGCTGGAAGACACTATATTAACGTAGACTGTTGGTCAATAGCCCAATATTCATGTAGCTGATGGTCAGTCACATTACTATAGTTTACAGCTGAAGGTTAGACGGTCAGTCACATTACTATAGTTTACAGCTGAAGGTTAGACGGTCATTCACATTACTATAGTTTACAGCTGAAGGTTAGACGGTCAGTCACATTATTATAGTTTACAGCTGAAGGTTAGACGGTCAGTCACATTAGTATAGTTTACAACTGAAGGTTAGACGGTCAGTCACATTATTATAGTTTACAACTGAAGGTTAGACGGTCAGTCACATTATTATAGTTTACAGCTGAAGGTTAGACGGTCATTCACATTATTATAGTTTACAACTGAAGGTTAGACGGTCAGTCACATTATTATAGTTTACAACTGAAGGTTAGACGGTCAGTCACATTACTATAGTTTACAGCTGAAGGTTAGACGGTCAGTCACATTATTATAGTTTACAGCTGAAGGTTAGACGGTCAGTCACATTATTATAGTTTACAGCTGAAGGTTAGACGGTCATTCACATTACTATAGTTTACAGCTGAAGGTTAGACGGTCAGTCACATTATTATAGTTTACAGCTGAAGGTTAGACGGTCAGTCACATTACTATAGTTTACAGCTGAAGGTTAGACGGTCAGTCACATTACTATAGTTTACAGCTGAAGGTTAGACGGTCATTCACATTATTATAGTTTACAGCTGAAGGTTAGACGGTCAGTCACATTACTATAGTTTACAGCTGAAGGTTAGACGGTCAGTCACATTACTATAGTTTACAGCTGAAGGTTAGGCGGTCATTCACATTATTATAGTTTACAGCTGAAGGTTAGACGGTCAGTCACATTACTATAGTTTACAGCTGAAGGTTAGACGGTCAGTCACATTACTATAGTTTACAGCTGAAGGTTAGGCGGTCATTCACATTATTATAGTTTACAGCTGAAGGTTAGATGGTCATTCACATTATTATAGTTTACAGCTGAAGGTTAGACGGTCAGTCACATTACTATAGTTTACAGCTGAAGGTTAGACGGTCAGTCACATTACTATAGTTTACAGCTGAAGGTTAGACGGTCAGTCACATTACTATAGTTTACAGCTGAAGGTTAGACGGTCAGTCACATTACTATAGTTTACAGCTGAAGGTTAGACGGTCAGTCACATTATTATAGTTTACAGCTGAAGGTTAGACGGTCATTCACATTATTATAGTTTACAGCTGAAGATTAGATGGTCAGTCACATTACTATAGTTTACAGCTGAAGGTTAGACGGTCATTCACATTATTATAGTTTACAGCTGAAGGTTAGACAGTCAGTCACATTATTATAGTTTACAGCTGAAGGTTAGACGGTCAGTCACATTATTATAGTTTACAGCTGAAGGTTAGACAGTCAGTCACATTACTATAGTTTACAGCTGAAGGTTAGACGGTCATTCACATTATTATAGTTTACAGCTGAAGGTTAGACGGTCAGTCACATTATTATAGTTTACAGCTGAAGGTTAGACAGTCAGTCACATTATTATAGTTTACAGCTGAAGGTTAGACGGTCAGTCACATTATTATAGTTTACAGCTGAAGGTTAGACGGTCAGTCACATTATTATAGTTTACAGCTGAAGGTTAGACGGTCAGTCACATTACTATAGTTTACAGCTGAAGGTTAGACGTTCATTCACATTACTATAGTTTACAGCTGAAGTTGAGAGTCAAGGTTAGATGTTTTTAAGTAGCACGTTGTGTGAGGATTTAACATTTTCTCAGGAAAAAAACTAACAAATGATATCATGAGACGTCCAAGTTACTCACATTTCAGAACAAACGGCAACCCCACATAACAGTGGTCGGCACACTGCAAACTGGCATCAAAATAAATATTAGCAACCTGCAAAAACAGGGAAATAGGTGCCATTCAGCTCTGTGCTGCATAAATGTTGACGTTCAGAACGATGTTATTGAACTAAAGCCTACAGCAGGAACCTGTGTCTACACCTTGGACATGCGTCTCGGTTCCAGTCCACTCTTGTTACTACGTAGTCTTTTGTAATAGAACCGAATGTCTTCTGTCAGGGAACGGATGTGTCGGAGTCTCGCTCTCTGGGTGAAGGAACTCTGGATGGTGAAACTCTGGTGAACTGTCTTCCCCTGGGGGGGCAGAGAGGAGAGGACAAACACAGGCACCAACAGGCACACAGACACGTCAGGACACGCTACCATACCACAACACTGTTTGAACACCTAACGTGTCATTTCAAGACAGTGAAGAGTTAAATTGTAAGAATGTTGTGTTGCGTGTTGGAATGTCAGCAATCTGATCTTGTGCCTGTTGTTACTCAATAAGGCACGAGGGGGTGTGGTATATGGCCAATATACCACAGCTGAGGGCTCTTCTTAAGTAAGATGATGGTTTAACAGAGGGCTATAGGTAGGATGATGGTTTAACAGAGGGCTAGAGGTAGGATGATGGTTTAACAGAGGGCTAGAGGTAGGATGATGGTTTAACAGAGGACTAGAGGTAGGATGATGGTTTAACAGAGGGTTTGAAGTAGGATGCTGGTTTAACAGAGGGCTAGAAGTAGGATGATGGTATAACAGAGGGCTAGAGGTAGGATGATGGTTTAACAGAGGGCTAGAGTAGGATGATGGTTTAACAGAGGGCTAGAGGTAGGATTATGGTTTAACAGAGGGTTTGAAGTAGGATGATGGTTTAACAGAGGGCTAGAGGTAGGATGATGGTTTAACAGAGGGTTTGAAGTAGGATGATGGTTTAACAGAGGGCTAGAGGTAGGATGATGGTTTAACAGAGGGCTAGAGGTAGGATGATGGTTTAACAGAGGGCTAGAGGTAGGATGATGGTTTAACAGAGGGCTAGAGGTAGGATGATGGTTTAACAGAGGGCTAGAGGTAGGATGATGGTTTAACAGAGGGCTAGAGGTAGGATGATGGTTTAACAGAGGGCTAGAGGTAGGATGATGGTTTAACAGAGGGCTAGAGGTAGGATGATGGTTTAACAGAGGGCTAGAGGTAGGATGATGGTTTAACACAAGTTACTCACAGGAAAGGATGGAGGTAGGATGATGGTTTAACAGAGGGCTATAGGTAGGATGATGGTTTAACAGAGGGCTAGAGGTAGGATGATGGTTTAACAGAGGGCTAGAGGTAGGATGATGGTTTAACAGAGGGTTTGAAGTAGGATGATGGTTTAACAGAGGGCTAGAGGTAGGATGATGGTTTAACAGAGGGTTTGAAGTAGGATGATGGTTTAACAGAGGGCTAGAGGTAGGATGATGGTTTAACAGAGGGCTAGAGGTAGGATGATGGTTTAACAGAGGGCTAGAGGTAGGATGATGGTTTAACAGAGGGCTAGAGGTAGGATGATGGTTTAACAGAGGGCTAGAGGTAGGATGATGGTTTAACAGAGGGCTAGAGGTAGGATGATGGTTTAACAGAGGGCTAGAGGTAGGATGATGGTTTAACAGAGGGCTAGAGGTAGGATGATGGTTTAACAGAGGGCTAGAGGTAGGATGATGGTTTAACAGAGGGCTAGAGGTAGGATGATGGTTTAACAGAGGGCTAGAGGTAGGATGATGGTTTAACAGAGGGCTAGAGGTAGGATGATGGTTTAACAGAGGGCTAGAGGTAGGATGATGGTTTAACAGAGGGCTAGAGGTAGGATGATGGTTTAACAGAGGGCTAGAGGTAGGATGATGGTTTAACAGAGGGCTAGAGGTAGGATGATGGTTTAACAGAGGGCTAGAGGTAGGATGATGGTTTAACAGAGGGCTAGAGGTAGGATGATGGTTTAACAGAGGGCTAGAGGCAGGATGATGGTTTAACAGAGGACTAGAGGTAGGATGATGGTTTAACAGAGGGTTAGAGGTAGGATGATGGTTTAACAGAGGGCTAGAGGTAGGATGATGGTTTAACAGAGGGCTAGAGGTAGGATGATGGTTTAACAGAGGACTAGAGGTAGGATGATGGTTTAACAGAGGGTTAGAGGTAGGATGATGGTTTAACAGAGGGCTAGAGGTAGGATGATGGTTTAACAGAGGGCTAGAGGTAGGATGATGGTTTAACAGAGGACTAGAGGTAGGATGATGGTTTAACAGAGGACTAGAGGTAGGATGATGGTTTAACAGAGGGCTAGAGGTAGGATGATGGTTTAACAGAGGGCTAGAGTAGGATGATGGTTTAACAGAGGGCTAGAGGTAGGATTATGGTTTAACAGAGGGTTTGAAGTAGGATGATGGTTTAACAGAGGGCTAGAGGTAGGATGATGGTTTAACAGAGGGTTTGAAGTAGGATGATGGTTTAACAGAGGGCTAGAGGTAGGATGATGGTTTAACAGAGGGCTAGAGGTAGGATGATGGTTTAACAGAGGGCTAGAGGTAGGATGATGGTTTAACAGAGGGCTAGAGGTAGGATGATGGTTTAACAGAGGGCTAGAGGTAGGATGATGGTTTAACACAAGTTACTCACAGGAAAGGATGGAGGTAGGATGATGGTTTAACAGAGGGCTATAGGTAGGATGATGGTTTAACAGAGGGCTAGAGGTAGGATGATGGTTTAACAGAGGGCTAGAGGTAGGATGATGGTTTAACAGAGGGTTTGAAGTAGGATGATGGTTTAACAGAGGGCTAGAGGTAGGATGATGGTTTAACAGAGGGTTTGAAGTAGGATGATGGTTTAACAGAGGGCTAGAGGTAGGATGATGGTTTAACAGAGGGCTAGAGGTAGGATGATGGTTTAACAGAGGGCTAGAGGTAGGATGATGGTTTAACAGAGGGCTAGAGGTAGGATGATGGTTTAACAGAGGGCTAGAGGTAGGATGATGGTTTAACAGAGGGCTAGAGGTAGGATGATGGTTTAACAGAGGGCTAGAGGTAGGATGATGGTTTAACAGAGGGCTAGAGGTAGGATGATGGTTTAACAGAGGGCTAGAGGTAGGATGATGGTTTAACAGAGGGCTAGAGGTAGGATGATGGTTTAACAGAGGGCTAGAGGTAGGATGATGGTTTAACAGAGGGCTAGAGGTAGGATGATGGTTTAACAGAGGGCTAGAGGTAGGATGATGGTTTAACAGAGGGCTAGAGGTAGGATGATGGTTTAACAGAGGGCTAGAGGTAGGATGATGGTTTAACAGAGGGCTAGAGGTAGGATGATGGTTTAACAGAGGGCTAGAGGTAGGATGATGGTTTAACAGAGGGCTAGAGGTAGGATGATGGTTTAACAGAGGGCTAGAGGTAGGATGATGGTTTAACAGTGGGCTAGAGGTAGGATGATGGTTTAACAGAGGACTAGAGGTAGGATGATGGTTTAACAGAGGGTTAGAGGTAGGATGATGGTTTAACAGAGGGCTAGAGGTAGGATGATGGTTTAACAGAGGGCTAGAGGTAGGATGATGGTTTAACAGAGGACTAGAGGTAGGATGATGGTTTAACAGAGGGTTAGAGGTAGGATGATGGTTTAACAGAGGGCTAGAGGTAGGATGATGGTTTAACAGAGGGCTAGAGGTAGGATGATGGTTTAACAGAGGACTAGAGGTAGGATGATGGTTTAACAGAGGACTAGAGGTAGGATGATGGTTTAACAGAGGGCTAGAGGTAGGATGATGGTTTAACAGAGGGTTAGAGGTAGGATGATGGTTTAACAGAGGGCTAGAGGTAGGATGATGGTTTAACAGAGGGTTAGAGGTAGGATGATGGTTTAACAGAGGGCTAGAGGTAGGATGATGGTTTAACAGAGGGCTAGAGGTAGGATGATGGTTTAACAGAGGGTTAGAGGTAGGATGATGGTTTAACAGAGGGCTAGAGGTAGGATGATGGTTTAACAGAGGGCTAGAGGTAGGATGATGGTTTAACAGAGGGTTAGAGGTAGGATGATGGTTTAACAGAGGGCTAGAGGTAGGATGATGGTTTAACAGAGGGCTAGAGGTAGGATGATGGTTTAACAGAGGACTAGAGGTAGGATGATGGTTTAACAGAGGGCTAGAGGTAGGATGATGGTTTAACAGAGGGCTAGAGGTAGGATGATGGTTTAACAGAGGGTTAGAGGTAGGATGATGGTTTAACAGAGGGCTAGAGGTAGGATGATGGTTTAACAGAGGGTTAGAGGTAGGATGATGGTTTAACAGAGGGTTAGAGGTAGGATGATGGTTTAACAGAGGACTAGAGGTAGGATGATGGTTTAACAGAGGGCTAGAGGTAGGATGATGGTTTAACAGAGGGTTAGAGGTAGGATGATGGTTTAACAGAGGACTAGAGGTAGGATGATGGTTTAACAGAGGGTTAGAGGTAGGATGATGGTTTAACAGAGGGCTAGAGGTAGGATGATGGTTTAACAGAGGACTAGAGGTAGGATGATGGTTTAACAGAGGGCTAGAGGTAGGATGATGGTTTAACAGAGGGCTAGAGGTAGGATGATGGTTTAACAGAGGGCTAGAGGTAGGATGATGGTTTAACAGAGGGCTAGAGGTAGGATGATGGTTTAACAGAGGGCTAGAGGTAGGATGATGGTTTAACAGAGGGTTAGAGGTAGGATGATGGTTTAACAGAGGGCTAGAGGTAGGATGATGGTTTAACAGAGGGTTAGAGGTAGGATGATGGTTTAACAGAGGACTAGAGGTAGGATGATGGTTTAACAGAGGGTTAGAGGTAGGATGATGGTTTAACAGAGGGCTAGAGGTAGGATGATGGTTTAACAGAGGGCTAGAGGTAGGATGATGGTTTAACAGAGGGTTAGAGGTAGATGATGGTTTAACAGAGGGCTAGAGGTAGGATGATGGTTTAACAGAGGGCTAGAGGTAGGATGATGGTTTAACAGAGGGTTAGAGGTAGGATGATGGTTTAACAGAGGACTAGAGGTAGGATGATGGTTTAACAGAGGGTTAGAGGTAGGATGATGGTTTAACAGAGGGCTAGAGGTAGGATGATGGTTTAACAGAGGACTAGAGGTAGGATGATGGTTTAACAGAGGGCTAGAGGTAGGATGATGGTTTAACAGAGGGCTAGAGGTAGGATGATGGTTTAACAGAGGGTTAGAGGTAGGATGATGGTTTAACAGAGGACTAGAGGTAGGATGATGGTTTAACAGAGGGCTAGAGGTAGGATGATGGTTTAACAGAGGGCTAGAGGTAGGATGATGGTTTAACAGAGGGCTAGAGGTAGGATGATGGTTTAACAGAGGGCTAGAGGTAGGATGATGGTTTAACAGAGGACTAGAGGTAGGATGATGGTTTAACAGAGGGCTAGAGGTAGGATGATGGTTTAACAGAGGGCTAGAGGTAGGATGATGGTTTAACAGAGGGCTAGAGGTAGGATGATGGTTTAACAGAGGGCTAGAGGTAGGATGATGGTTTAACAGAGGGTTAGAGGTAGATGATGGTTTAACAGAGGGCTAGAGGTAGGATGATGGTTTAACAGAGGGCTAGAGGTAGGATGATGGTTTAACAGAGGGTTAGAGGTAGGATGATGGTTTAACAGAGGACTAGAGGTAGGATGATGGTTTAACAGAGGGTTAGAGGTAGGATGATGGTTTAACAGAGGGCTAGAGGTAGGATGATGGTTTAACAGAGGACTAGAGGTAGGATGATGGTTTAACAGAGGGCTAGAGGTAGGATGATGGTTTAACAGAGGGCTAGAGGTAGGATGATGGTTTAACAGAGGGTTAGAGGTAGGATGATGGTTTAACAGAGGACTAGAGGTAGGATGATGGTTTAACAGAGGGCTAGAGGTAGGATGATGGTTTAACAGAGGGCTAGAGGTAGGATGATGGTTTAACAGAGGGCTAGAGGTAGGATGATGGTTTAACAGAGGACTAGAGGTAGGATGATGGTTTAACAGAGGGCTAGAGGTAGGATGATGGTTTAACAGAGGGCTAGAGGTAGGATGATGGTTTAACAGAGGGCTAGAGGTAGGATGATGGTTTAACAGAGGGCTAGAGGTAGGATGATGGTTTAACAGAGGGCTAGAGGTAGGATGATGGTTTAACAGAGGGCTAGAGGTAGGATGATGGTTTAACAGAGGGCTAGAGGTAGGATGATGGTTTAACAGAGGGCTAGAGGTAGGATGATGGTTTAACAGAGGGTTAGAGGTAGATGATGGTTTAACAGAGGGCTAGAGGTAGGATGATGGTTTAACAGAGGGCTAGAGGTAGGATGATGGTTTAACAGAGGGCTAGAGGTAGGATGATGGTTTAACAGAGGGTTAGAGGTAGGATGATGGTTTAACAGAGGGCTAGAGGTAGGATGATGGTTTAACAGAGGGCTAGAGGTAGGATGATGGTTTAACAGAGGGTTAGAGGTAGGATGATGGTTTAACAGAGGGCTAGAGGTAGGATGATGGTTTAACAGAGGGCTAGAGGTAGGATGATGGTTTAACAGAGGGCTAGAGGTAGGATGATGGTTTAACAGAGGGCTAGAGGTAGGATGATGGTTTAACAGAGGGCTAGAGGTAGGATGATGGTTTAACAGAGGGCTAGAGGTAGGATGATGGTTTAACAGAGGGCTAGAGGTAGGATGATGGTTTAACACAAGTTACTCACAGGAAAGGATGGAGGTAGGATGATGTGTTCAGGATAGCTGTTTAGCTTCCCCACTGCTATGGCAGCCTTCGCTGGGATTGTTAATATCTGAAAAACACAGAAGAAAAATCTCCTAAGACTGGTCCTAGATCTGTTTGTGCTGTAGCCATGTTCTCTGGTCATGTGGCATAACACATCACCCCAGGAGTTATCAAGAGGGCACAAACAGATCTCAGATCAGGCAACAACAAAACATCACTCATCATGATGGCACATAGTAACAGTACATGCTGTTTTAAAGGACGTATTGCTGTATTGCACAACCAGTGGACAGTAAAGAGTATGAGTTGACTCACACCCCAAAACAGCTGATGACTAAGAAGTAGGCAATGTGGGCTGTAACAGGTATGTTACTAGGGTACATGTCACCTCTGACTACCAGGTATGTTACTAGGGTACATATCACCCCTGACTACCAGGTATGTTACTAGGGTACATATCACCCCTGACTACCAGGTATGTTACTAGGGTACATATCACCCCTGACTACCAGGTATGTTACTAGGGTACATGTCACCTCTGACTACCAGGTATGTTACTAGGGTACATGTCACCTCTGACTACCAGGTATGTTACTAGGGTACATATCACCCCTGACAACCAGGTATGTTACTAGGGTACATATCACCTCTGACTACCAGGTATGTTACTAGGGTACATATCACCTCTGACTACCAGGTATGTTACTAGGGTACATATCACCCCTGACTACCAGGTATGTTACTAGGGTACATATCACCTCTGACTACCAGGTATGTTACTAGGGTACATATCACCCCTGACTACCAGGTATGTTACTAGGGTACATATCACCCCTGACTATCAGGTATGTTACTAGGGTACATATCACCCCTGACTACCAGGTATGTTACTAGGGTACATATCACCTCTGACTACCAGGTATGTTACTAGGGTACATATCACCCCTGACTACCAGGTATGTTACTAGGGTACATATCACCCCTGACTACCAGGTATGTTACTAGGGTACATATCACCTCTGACTACCAGGTATGTTACTAGGGTACATATCACCTCTGACTACCAGGTATGTTACTAGGGTACATGTCACCTCTGACTACCAGGTATGTTACTAGGGTACATATCACCTCTGACTACCAGGTATGTTACTAGGGTACATGCCCCTCTGTATGTCATATATATTCTGGTATTGCCCCTCTGTATGTCATATATATTCTGGTATTGCCCCTCTGTATGTCATATATATTCTGGTATTGCCCCTCTGTATGTCATATATATTCTGGTATTGCCCCTCTGTATGTCATATATATTGTGGTATTGCCCCTCTGTATGTCATATATATTCTGGTATTGCCCCTGTATGTCATATATATTCTGGTATTGCCCCTCTGTATGTCATATATATTCTGGTATTGCCCCTCTGTATGTCATATATATTCTGGTATTGCCCCTCTGTATGTCATATATATTCTGGTATTGCCCCTCTGTATGTCATATATATTCTGGTATTGCCCCTCTGTATGTCATATATATTCTGGTATTGCCCCTCTGTATGTCATATATATTCTGGTATTGCCCCTCTGTATGTCATATATATTCTGGTATTGCCCCTCTGTATGTCATATATATTCTGGTATTGCCCCTCTGTATGTCATATATATTGTGGTATTGCCCCTCTGTATGTCATATATATTCTGGTATTGCCCCTGTATGTCATATATATTCTGGTATTGCCCCTCTGTATGTCATATATATTCTGGTATTGCCCCTCTGTATGTCATATATATTCTGGTATTGCCCCTCTGTATGTCATATATATTCTGGTATTGCCCCTCTGTATGTCATATATATTCTGGTATTGCCCCTCTGTATGTCATATATATTCTGGTATTGCCCCTCTGTATGTCATATATATTCTGGTATTGCCCCTCTGTATGTCATATATATTCTGGTATTGCCCCTCTGTGTCTAAGTGAGTGAATTCAAGTCAGACCATCTATCCTCCACTCTCCATCGAATCGTGGTTACTACACTGTTTCCTTCCTACACTGTGAGCCCTGAGCTACAGAGCTGTCTGTCCTCAGAAGACCCCTTCCAGAGCAAGGGCGAGGAATCAGACCACTAAGCCAAAAGGACACTGACATCGTGAGGACAACCAGAGAGTTGCGCTGGAGAAGTGCGTCATTGAGAAGCCTAAACGACCCACGCTGAGCTTCCCATTTGAGACCTCCCACACGTGATTACATCATTATATTCTGACCCATAAGAGCGGCAGTTTGGGGCAAGGCTAGGGTTAAAATAAGCATAACTGACAAATACAACCAAATGTATATTTCTCTTGTGTACTTTCTCTTTTTCTCTATCTTTTAAATCCCCATTGTGGGTAACACGCGCCATAGTGTGTTGGCCCGTTATACTAAGTTCTAATCAATAGACTATAATGTGTTTTGTCTATGTGTATCTTTTATCATCATTTTAGCTTTTTAGAAAATAAATATTCAACTAAGATTGGTGTGGAACTCATTGGTGAGACCCAGATCCGAACTCATTGGTGGGACCCGGGTCCGAACTCATTGGTGAGACCCGGGTCCGAACTCATTGGTGAGACCCGGGTCCGAACTCATTGGTGAGACCCGGGGGCGAACTCATTGGTGAGACCCGGGGGCGAACTCATTGGTGAGACCCGGGTCCGAACTCATTGGTGAGACCCGGGTCCGAACTCATTGGTGAGACCCGGGTCCGAACTCATTGGTGAGACCCGGGGGCGAACTCATTGGTGAGACCCGGGTCCGAACTCATTGGTGAGACCCGGGGGCGAACTCATTGGTGAGACCCGGGTCCGAACTCATTGGTGAGACCCGGGTCCGAACTCATTGGTGAGACCCGGGTCCGAACTCATTGGTGGGACCCGGGTCCGAACTCATTGGTGAGACCCGGGTCCGAACTCATTGGTGAGACACGGGTCCGAACTCATTGGTGAGACCCGGGTCCGAACTCATTGGTGAGACCCGGGTCCGAACTCATTGGTGAGACCCGGGTTCGAACTCATTGGTGAGACTCGGGTCCGAACTCATTGGTGAGACCCGGGTCCGAACTCATTGGTGAGACTCGGGTCCGAACTCATTGGTGGGACCCTGGTCCGAACTCATTGGTGAGACCCGGGTTCGAACTCATTGGTGAGACTCGGGTCCGAACTCATTGGTGGGACCCTGGTCCGAACTCATTGGTGAGACCCGGGTCTGAACTCATTGGTGAGACCCGGGTCCGAACTCATTGGTGAGACTCGGGTCCGAACTCATTGGTGAGACCCGGGTCCGAACTCATTGGTGAGACTCGGGTCCGAACTCATTGGTGAGACCCGGGTCTGAACTCATTGGTGAGACCCGGGTCTGAACTCATCGGTGAGACTCGGGTCCGAACTCATCGGTGAGACCCGGGTACGAACTCATCGGTGAGACCCGGGTCTGAACTCATTGGTGAGACCCGGGTCTGAACTCATTGGTGAGACCCGGGTCTGAACTCATTGGTGAGACTCGGGTCTGAACTCATTGGTGAGACTCGGGTCTGAACTCATTGGTGAGACCCGGGTCCGAACTCATTGGTGAGACCCGGGTCGGAACTCATTGGTGAGACCCGGGTCTGAACTCATTGGTGAGACCCGGGTCCGAACTCATTGGTGAGACTCGGGTCCGAACTCATTGGTGAGACCCGGGTCTGAACTCATTGGTGAGACCCGGGTCTGAACTCATTGGTGAGACCCGGGTCTGAACTCATTGGTGAGACCCGGGTCCGAACTCATTGGTGAGACTCGGGTTCGAACTCATTGGTGAGACCCGGGTCCGAACTCATTGGTGAGACCCGGGTCCGAACTCATTGGTGAGACCCGGGTCCGAACTCATTGGTGAGACCCGGGTCCGAACTCATTGGTGAGACCCGGGTCCGAACTCATTGGTGAGACCCGGGTCCGAACTCATTGGTGGGACCCGGGTCCGAACTCATTGGTGAGACCCGGGTCCGAACTCATTGGTGAGACCCGGGTGTGAACTCATTGGTGAGACCCGGGTCCGAACTCATTGGTGAGACCCGGGTCTGAACTCATTGGTGAGACCCGGGTCCGAACTCATTGGTGAGACCCGGGTTTGTGCAGATTCCCGGATTATGCGACGTTCAGAACGAGACTGTAGAGGAAACTGATTAATTAGCGACTGTTGTGAAATCGATATTCTGACATTCTTTGAGTAAATTTGGGAAATAGAAACTCAATAAAACTATTTTTTTCCCATGGTGCCCCAGGTTAATGAGTTAATAATTGCTTGATTCATTTTATCACGCAATTATAAACCTTTAATCATTCGATGAGCAACAGTCGTCACATTAACTAATAGAACGTCACGACAGCTAATGGCAAGCAGGGGGGGCATAATGAGACATGAGGAGGGGCCATAATGAGACATGGGGGCATAATGAGACATGAGGGGGGCATAATGAGACATGAGGGGGGCATAATGAGACATGAGGAGGGGAGGGGCCATAATGAGACATGAGGAGGGGGCCATAATGAGACATGAGGGGGGCATAATGAGACATGAGGGGGCATAATGAGACATGAGGGGGGCATAATGATAGACATGAGGAGGGGAGGGGCATAATGAGACATGGAGGGTGGGGGAGGCCATAATGAGACATGAGGGGGGCATAATGAGACATGAGGGGGGCATAATGAGACATGAGGGGGCATAATGAGACATGGGGGGCATAATGAGACATGAGGAGGGAGGGGCATAATGAGACATGAGGAGGGGAGGGGCATAATGAGACATGGAGGGTGGGGAGGCCATAATGAGACATGAGGGGGGCATAATGAGACATGAGGGGGGCATAATGAGACATGAGGAGGGGAGGGGCCATAATGAGACATGAGGAGGGGGGCCATAATGAGACATGAGGGGGGGCATAATGAGACATGAGGGGGGCATAATGAGACATGAGGGGGGCATAATGAGACATGAGGAGGGGAGGGCATAATGAGACATGGAGGGTGGGGAGGCCATAATGAGACATGAGGGGGGCATAATGAGACATGAGGGGGGCATAATGAGACATGAGGGGGGGCATAATGAGACATGAGGGGGGCATAATGAGACATGAGGAGGGGAGGGGCATAATGAGACATGGAGGGTGGGGGAGGCCATAATGAGACATGAGGGGGGCATAATGAGACATGAGGAGGGGAGGGGCATAATGAGACATGGAGGGTGGGGAGGCCATAACGAGACATGAGGAGGGGGGCATAATGAGACATGGGGGGCATAATGAGACATCATGGGGGGGTGGGGGGCATAGTGAGACATGAGGGGGGCATAGTGAGACATGGGGGCATAATGAGACATGAGGGGGCCATAATGAGACATGAGGGGGCATAATGAGACATGAGGGGGGCATAGTGAGACATGGGGGGGGGCATAATGAGGCATCATGGGGGGGGGGCATAGTGAGACATGAGGGGGGCATAATGAGGCATCATGGGGGCTTAGTGAGACATGAGGGGGGCATAATGAGACATGAGGGGGGCATAATGAGGCTTGGGAGGGGGGTCATAATGAGACATCATGGGGGCATAGTGAGACATGAGGGGGCATAGTGAGACATGAGGGGGGCATAATGAGACATGAGGGGGGCATAATGAGGCATCATGGGGGCATAGTGAGACATGGGGGCATAATGAGGCTTGGGAGGGGTTGAGTGCAGGGAACGTGACAGTACTGATAAGGGGAGAAACCGTTGAAGGCTCATATCACTTAGTTCCCTGCTTAGCAAGAATGAGGCTGTTTAGAGACAAGGAGGAGACTCCACCCACCCAGGGGAAGACATGTCAGTGTCTAAGGAGGAGACTCCACCCAGGGGAAGACATGTCAGTGTCTAAGGAGGAGACTCCACCCAGGGGAAGACATGTCAGTGTCTAAGGAGGAGACTCCACCCAGGGGAAGACATGTCAGTGTCTAAGGAGGAGACTCCACCCAGGGGAAGACATGTCAGTGTCTAAGGAGGAGACTCCACCCAGGGGAAGACATGTCAGTGTCTAAGGAGGAGACTCCACCCAGGGGAAGACATGTCAGTGTCTAAGGAGGAGACTCCACCCAGGGGAAGACATGTCAGTGTCTAAGGAGGAGACTCCACCCAGGGGAAGACATGTCAGTGTCTAAGGAGGAGACTCCACCCAGGGGAAGACATGTCAGTGTCTAAGGAGGAGACTCCACCCAGGGGAAGACATGTCAGTGTCTGAGTTACAGCTTTGTCGGCCCTTTGGGAACAATTCAACTTGGTTAAGCTTCTCTAGTGTCCATTAGTTATTTAATCTGAAAATTGGTTATAACTCCAGTTCTGTTTGTTAAATTAAGATTCTAACAACGGCAGTGTTTTACATAGACTATAGACTGAGGACGGGGGGGGGGGACAGGGGACGGGGGGACGGGTAGGACTTTAAAAATGGCAGAGTCTTTTACTAAAAAATGATGACCGGTCAAAATGATCTGGAGAGGACCATGGGCTGGAGAGGACAGGGGACAGGACCATGGGCTGGAGAGGACAGGGGACAGGACCATGGACTGGAGAGGACAGGGGACAGGACCATGGACTGGAGAGGACAGGGGACAGGACCATGGACTGGAGAGGACAGGGTACAAGACCATGGGCTGGAGAGGACAGGGGACAGGACCATGGACTGGAGAGGACAGGGTACAGGACCATGGACTGGAGAGGACAGGGGACAAATTACATGGGCTGGACAGGACAGAGGACAAATTACATGGGCTGGACAAGACCATGGGCTGGAGAGGACAGGGGACAGGACCATGGACTGGAGAGGACAGGGGACAGGACCATGGACTGGAGAGGACAGGGGACAGGACCATGGACTGGAGAGGACAGGGGACAGGACCATGGACTGGAGAGGACAGGGGACAGGACCATGGACTGGAGAGGACAGGGTACAGGACCATGGACTGGAGAGGACAGGGTACAAGACCATGGGCTGGAGAGGACAGGGGACAGGACCATGGACTGGAGAGGACAGGGTACAGGACCATGGACTGGAGAGGACAGGGGACAAATTACATGGGCTGGACAGGACAGAGGACAAATTACATGGGCTGGACAAGACCATGGGCTGGAGAGGACAGGGGACAGGACCATGGGCTGGAGAGGACAGGGGACAAATTACATGGGCTGGACAGGACAGAGGACAAATTACATGGGCTGGAGAGGACAGGGGACAGGACCATGGGCTGGAGAGGACAGGGGACAGGACCATGGGCTGGAGAGGACAGGGGACAGGACCATGGGCTGGAGAGGACAGGGGACAGGACCATGGGCTGGAGAGGACAGGGGACAGGACCATGGGCTGGAGAGGACAGGGGACAGGACCATGGACTGGAGAGGACAGGGGACAAATTACATGGGCTGGACAGGACAGAGGACAAATTACATGGGCTGGACAGGACAGAGGACAAATTACATGGGCTGGACAGGACAGAGGACAAATTACATGGGCTGGACAGAACAGAGGACAAATTACATGGGCTGTACAGGACAGAGGACAAATTACATGGGCTGGACAGGACAGAGGACAAATTACATGGGCTGGACAGGACAGAGGACAAATTACATGGGCTGGACAGGACAGAGGACAAATTACATGGGCTGGACAGGACAGAGGACAAACTGACATGGGCTGGACAGAACAGAGGACAAACTGACATGGGCTGGACAGAACAGAGGACATGTTAGGAAAACAATGAGTGAAAATCTCAATTGCATGTCCTTGATTCCTCGCATCCTCTCTCCTCTCCTTCTCAAACCCCAGGTCTGACCTTCTCATCCAATGGCTTTTGAGGTGGTGAGGAGAGAGGACAAGGAATCAGGGAAATGCAATTGAGATCCTCCCAGAGACAAGATTGTGCAGGGAGGATGATTTGTGTGTGTGAGTGTGTATTTGTTTAGGTGTGTGGGGGAGGGTGTAGATGTGTGGGTGTGTGTAGATGTGTGGGTGTGGGTGTGGGTGTGTGACGTGGGTGTGTGTCGGTATGTGTAGGTGTGTACCTCAAGGTAACCTGTGTTGGCCCTGACAGGAAGGTGTGTTGGTGTGTGTCTTGGTGTGTACCTCAAGGTAACCTGTGTTGGCCCTGACAGGAAGGTGGAACTTGGAGATGTTGGTGTTGATGTGGATGTGGATGGAAGGGCGGACAGGGCGGAACAGGAGAGAGAAGATGTAGCGAGACTCACGAGGAGGGATCAGAACGGGGGCGCTGAGGTTCTGCCCCTGGACAGAGACGAGACAACAGGCTCTTCACAGTACGCCACACCACAGTCAGATGTTTTGCAACAGAAAAAGACAAACTTGTTTCATTCTGGTTTGAAGTCCTAAAATAGAATACGCTTTGTTACTCCATGGACACGGAGGACTTGATCCTAGATCGGCACTGCTGATCCTATGCTACTCAGAGACAGTACATACAGCCCCTGATCCTATGCTACTCAGAGACAGTGCATACAGCCCCTGATCCTATGCTGCTCAGAGACAGTACATACAGCCCCTGATCCTATGCTGCTCAGAGACAGTACATACAGCCCCTGATCCTATGCTGCTCAGAGACAGTACATATAGCCCCTGATCCTATGCTGCTCAGAGACAGTACATACAGCCCCTGATCCTATGCTACTCAGAGACAGTACATACAGCCCCTGATCCTATGCTGCTCAGAGACAGTACATACAGCCCCTGATCCTATGCTACTCAGAGACAGTACATACAGCCCCTGATCCTATGCTACTCAGAGACAGTACATACAGCCCCTGATCCTATGCTGCTCAGAGACAGTACATACAGCCCCTGATCCTATGCTACTCAGAGACAGTACATACAGCCCCTGATCCTATGCTGCTCAGAGACAGTACATACAGCCCCTGATCCTATGCTACTCAGAGACAGTACATACAGCCCCTGATCCTATGCTGCTCAGAGACAGTACATACAGCCCCTGATCCTATGCTACTCAGAGACAGTACATACAGCCCCTGATCCTATGCTGCTCAGAGACAGTACATACAGCCCCTGATCCTATGCTACTCAGAGACAGTACATACAGCCCCTGATCCTATGCTACTCAGAGACAGTACATACAGCCCCTGATCCTATGCTGCTCTCAGAGACAGTACATACAGCCCCTGATCCTATGCTACTCAGAGACAGTACATACAGCCCCTGATCCTATGCTACTCAGAGACAGTACATACAGCCCCTGATCCTATGCTACTCAGAGACAGTACATACAGCCCCTGATCCTATGCTACTCAGAGACAGTACATACAGCCCCTGATCCTATGCTACTCAGAGACAGTACATACAGCCCCTGATCCTATGCTACTCAGAGACAGTACATACAGCCCCTGATCCTATGCTACTCAGAGACAGTACATACAGCCCCTGATCCTATGCTACTCAGAGACAGTACATACAGCCCCTGATCCTATGCTGCTCAGAGACAGTACATACAGCCCCTGATCCTATGCTACTCAGAGACAGTACATACAGTCCCTGATCCTATGCTGCTCAGAGACAGTACATACAGTCCCTGATCCTATGCTACTCAGAGACAGTACATACAGCCCCTGATCCTATGCTACTCAGAGACAGTACATACAGCCCCTGATCCTATGCTACTCAGAGACAGTACATACAGCCCCTGATCCTATGCTACTCAGAGACAGTACATACAGCCCCTGATCCTATGCAGCTCAGAGACAGTACATACAGCCCCTGATCCTATGCTGCTCAGAGACAGTACATACAGCCCCTGATCCTATGCTGCTCAGAGACAGTACATACAGCCCCTGATCCTATGCTACTCAGAGACAGTACATACAGCCCCTGATCCTATGCTACTCAGAGACAGTACATACAGCCCCTGATCCTATGCTGCTCAGAGACAGTACATACAGCCCCTGATCCTATGCTACTCAGAGACAGTACATACAGCCCCTGATCCTATGCTACTCAGAGACAGTACATACAGCCCCTGATCCTATGCTACTCAGAGACAGTACATACAGCCCCTGATCCTATGCTACTCAGAGACAGTACATACAGACCCTGATCCTATGCTACTCAGAGACAGTACATACAGCCCCTGATCCTATGCTACTCAGAGACAGTACATACAGCCCCTGATCCTATGCTACTCAGAGACAGTACATACAGACCCTGATCCTATGCTACTCAGAGACAGTACATACAGCCCCTGATCCTATGCTACTCAGAGACAGTACATACAGCCCCTGATCCTATGCTACTCAGAGACAGTACATACAGCCCCTGATCCTATGCTACCCAGAGACAGTACATACAGCCCCTGATCCTATGCTGCTCTCAGAGACAGTACATACAGCCCCTGATCCTATGCTACTCAGAGACAGTACATACAGCCCCTGATCCTATGCTACTCAGAGACAGTACATACAGCCCCTGATCCTATGCTGCTCTCAGAGACAGTACATACAGCCCCTGATCCTATGCTACTCAGAGACAGTACATACAGCCCCTGATCCTATGCTGCTCAGAGACAGTACATACAGCCCCTGATCCTATGCTACCCAGAGACAGTACATACAGCCCCTGATCCTATGCTGCTCTCAGAGACAGTACATACAGCCCCTGATCCTATGCTACTCAGAGACAGTACATACAGCCCCTGATCCTATGCTGCTCAGAGACAGTACATACAGCCCCTGATCCTATGCTACTCAGAGACAGTACATACAGCCCCTGATCCTATGCTGCTCTCAGAGACAGTAAGAGACAGTACATACAGCCCCTGATCCTATGCTGCTCTCAGAGACAGTAAGAGACAGTACATACAGCCCCTGATCCTATGCTGCTCAGAGACAGTACATACAGCCCCTGATCCTATGCTGCTCAGAGACAGTACATACAGCCCCTGATCCTATGCTGCTCTCAGAGACAGTAAGAGACAGTACATACAGCCCCTGATCCTATGCTACTCAGAGACAGTACATACAGCCCCTGATCCTATGCTACTCAGAGACAGTACATACAGCCCCTGATCCTATGCTACTCAGAGACAGTACATACAGCCCCTGATCCTATGCTACTCAGAGACAGTACATACAGCCCCTGATCCTATGCTACTCAGAGACAGTACATACAGCCCCTGATCCTATGCTACTCAGAGGCAGTACATACAGCCCCTGATCCTATGCTACTCAGAGACAGTACATACAGCCCCTGATCCTATGCTACTCAGAGACAGTACATACAGCCCCTGATCCTATGCTACTCAGAGACAGTACATACAGCCCCTGATCCTATGCTACTCAGAGACAGTACATACAGCCCCTGATCCTATGCTACTCAGAGACAGTACATACAGCCCCTGAACTCACGCTGAACATGGTCTTGGCCTCATCTGGCAGGGTGACGTTGTGTATGCGGACAGCAAAGTGGAAGGCGTTGGTAAGGAAGATGGATCTGTTCACGGGGTCTACTGGACTGTCTCTGATGTGGAACAACGTGGCCGTGTGGTCAAAGCCCAGGTAGCTAGAAGGGGCAGGAGAGAGGGTAGACCGATAGATGTGAAATCACATCAAACCTGATGGGACTAACAAAAAGGGCCAGTTTAGTCTGACTCAGTACAAGCCTAGTCCTGGACTATTTAACTAGAAAGCATCTCCATTGAATGTCCAGGACGAGACATAATCTGCGTCCACAGTGTATTTAAACTGGACTCTACAAGAACATAATTGAACTATGACCTAACCAAGTCAGTGCTGAGTCATGAATGAACCAACACACGTGTATCCTATCATCTAAACACATCATGAATGTTTCAAATCTTGTAAACGGTCAAAAAATAAAAGATGAAATCAAAGTCCTACCCTTGTAGCACCTCTGCTTGGTACGGGACTTCAGACGAGTTTATCTCCTTGACCTTCACTGTTATTTTACCAGAAAACGGAACCGGTCTTTCTGCTTTTGATGCTGGTAACAAACAAAAAACATCACAGAGAAAATAAAAGAACATTATATCCATAGATAAGAGAAGGTCACTTAAGCAGGAGTATTTTAAAGTCGAGGTCGTCACGTGTGGGGTGGCGGGGGTGGGGACTGCAGCTCGACAAAATGTTTTAAAGAATAAACACAAAAGAAAAATATAAAAACACAACATGCAACAATTTCAAACATTTGACTGAATTACAGGAAATATGTCAATTGAAATAAATTCATTGGGCCCTAAACTATTGATTTCACATGACTGGGAATACAGATCTACATCTGTTGGTCACAGATACCTTAGAAAAAGGTTGGGGCGTGGATCATAAAACCAGTCAGTATCTGGTGTGACCACCATTTGTCTCATGTAGCGTGACAGCTTCACATAGAGTTGATCGGGCTGCTGATTGTGTCCTGTGGAATGTTGTCCCACTCCTCTTCAATGGCTGTGTGAAGTTGGTGGATATTGGAGGGAACTGGAACATACTGTCGTACACGTCGATCCAGAGCATCCCAAACATGCTCAATGAGTAACATGTCTGGTGAGGATGCAGGTCATGGAAGAACTGGGACATTTTCAGCTCCCAGGAAATGTGTACAGATCCTTGTGTGACATGGTGCAGTGCATTATCACGCTGAAACATGAGGTGATGGCGGTGGATGAATGGTACAACAATAGGCTTCAGGATCTCCTCACGGTATCTCGGTGCATTATCGTGCTGAAACATGAGGTGATGGTGGTGGATGAATGGTACAACAATGGGCCTCAGGATCTCGTCGTCACGGTATCTCAGTGCATTATCACTCTGAAACATGAGGTGATGGCGGTGGATGAATGGTACAACAATGGGCCTCAGGATCTCGTCGTCACGGTATCTCAGTGCATTATCACGCTGAAACATGAGGTGATGGCGGTGGATGAATGGTACAACAATGGGCCTCAGGATCTCGTCACGGTATCTCTGTGCATTCAAATTGCCATCAATAAAATGCAATTGTGTTTGTTGTCCACAGTTTATGCCTGCCCCATACCATAACCACACACCACCATCGGGCATTCTGTTCACGACGTTGACATCAGCAAACCGCTCGCCCACTTGACACCATACAAATTCTCTAAAATTACATTTACGGTAGAGAAATTAACATTGAATTATCTGGCAACAGCTCTGGTGGACATTCCTGCAGTCAGAATGCCAATAGCACCCTCCCTCAAAACATCTGTGGCATTGTGTTGTGTGACAAAACTGCCCATTTTAGAGTGGCATTTTATTGTCCCCAGCACAAGGTGCACCTGTGTAACGATCAAGCTATTTAATCAGCTTCTTGATATGCCACACCTGTCAGGTAGATGGATTATCTTGGCAGAGGAGAAATGCTCACTAACTGGGATATAAAAAAAACATTTTTGAAAAATAAGGTTTGCATGTATATTTCTGGGACCTTTTCTTTCAGCATGAAACGTGGGACCAACACTTTACATGTTGAGTATATTTTTGTTCAGTATAAGCTTTAAAAAACAAACATTTTCTCTACACCTCCATGGCAAAATGTGCAGAATTGTACAAAATGAACTGCGGCACTTCTGAGTTTTTCTGTGGCCCCGCCCACCCCCCATCAATGTTGCCCATCTCTGGTCGATGTCATGGAGAGAACAGGTGTTCCTAATGTTTTGTACACTCAATACACCCACTGAAGAAACGTGAATACCACTGATTTATAAACAGCTTTTCTTCTAAGACACTGAAAGGTTAAACACCTGCCAACGTAATGTTATTTCTATTAATTGAGTTTTATAAAAGGTTTAGTAATAAAAACGTCATGGTCTTTTGGGTCCGTGGTTAATATTTCAGGTTTCTCAATACAAGTGATTTAACATTTTCAAAGATCACAAGACTTACCATCAAAACTAATACTTGCAACTTTGGTATATCTACTCTCGCCTGCTTTTAGGGTGATTGCTTTGAAATTGATGGTGGCTTCGTTGGATGGCGTCGTCCGTATACTCTGGGGAAAAATCACCAAAATACAAGGTGAACTGGACGTCGGAAAGGAAGAGTCAACAGACAAACAAGAGGAGGAAGTGCCAACCAACTCACCGCGATCCAAACATCTTTCCTTCCCGAATTCAGGAGATGTAAGTTCAATTGTTTCGGCCGATCTTGTGACCGTAACGTACCGAAGTCTAGCATCTCTGTGGAGGAGAATATACCAGGAGCTAGAGGGAAGGGACCAAACAGAAAGAACCTATCAACCTCATGTGGACCAGTCAATCAACAATACCTGAGGTGACCTCCACAGGCAGTATGATAACCTGGTCTAATACCCGAGGTGACCTCCACAGGCAGTATGATAACCTGGTCTAATACCCGAGGTGACCTCCACAGGCAGTATGATAAACTGGTCTAATACCTGAGGTGAGCTCCACATGCAGTATGATAACCTGGTCTAATACCTGAGGTGACCTCCACAGGCAGTATGATAAACTGGTCTAATACCTGAGGTGAGCTCCACAGGCAGTATGATAACCTGGTCTAATACCTGAGGTGACCTCCACAGGCAGTATGATAACCTGGTCTAATACCCGAGGTGACCTCCACAGGCAGTATGATAACCTGGTCTAATACCCGAGGTGACCTCCACAGGCAGTATGATAACCTGGTCTAATACCTGAGGTGACCTCCACAGGCAGTATGATAACCTGGTCTAATACCCGAGGTGACCTCCACAGGCAGTATGATAACCTGGTCTAATACCCGAGGTGACCTCCACAGGCAGTATGATAAACTGGTCTAATACCTGAGGTGAGCTCCACATGCAGTATGATAACCTGGTCTAATACCTGAGGTGACCTCCACAGGCAGTATGATAAACTGGTCTATACCTGGTGAGCTCCACAGGCAGTATGATAACCTGGTCTAATACCTGAGGTGACCTCCACAGGCAGTATGATAACCTGGTCTAATACCCGAGGTGACCTCCACAGGCCGAGGTGACCTCCACAGGCAGTATGATAACCTGGTCTAATACCTGAGGTGACCTCCACAGGCAGTATGATAAACTGGTCTAATACCTGAGGTGAGCTCCACATGCAGTATGATAACCTGGTCTAATACCCGAGGTGACCTCCACAGGCAGTATGATAACCTGGTCTAATACCCGAGGTGACCTCCACAGGCAGTATGATAACCTGGTCTAATACCCGAGGTGACCTCCACAGGCAGTATGATAAACTGGTCTAATACCTGAGGTGACCTCCACAGGCAGTATGATAAACTGGTCTAATACCCGAGGTGACCTCCACAGGCAGTATGATAACCTGGTCTAATACCTGAGGTGAGCTCCACCTCCACATGCAGTATGATAACCTGGTCTAATACCTGAGGTGACCTCCACAGGCAGTATGATAAACTGGTCTAATACCTGAGGTGAGCTCCACATGCAGTATGATAACCTGGTCTAATACCTGAGGTGACCTCCACAGGCAGTATGATAAACTGGTCTAATACCTGAGGTGAGCTCCACATGCAGTATGATAACCTAGTCTAATACCCGAGGTGACCTCCACAGGCAGTATGATAACCTGGTCTAATACCTGAGGTGAGCTCCACAGGCAGTATGATAACCTGGTCTAATACCTGAGGTGACCTCCACAGGCAGTATGATAAACTGGTCTAATACCTGAGGTGAGCTCCACATGCAGTATGATAACCTAGTCTAATACCCGAGGTGACCTCCACAGGCAGTATGATAACCTGGTCTAATACCTGAGGTGAGCTCCACAGGCAGTATGATAACCTGGTCTAATACCTGAGGTGAGCTCCACCTCCACATGCAGTATGATAACCTGGTCTAATACCTGAGGTGACCTCCACAGGCAGTATGATAACCTGGTCTAATACCTGAGGTGACCTCCACAGGCAGTATGATAACCTGGTCTAATATCTGAGGTGACCTCCACCTCCACAGGCAGTATGATAAACTGGTCTAATACCTGAGGTGACCTCCACAGGCAGTATGATAACCTGGTCTAATACCTGAGGTGACCTCCACAGGCAGTATGATAACCTGGTCTAATACCTGAGGTGACCTCCACAGGCAGTATGATAACCTGGTCTGATACCTGAGGTGACCTCCACCTCCACATGCAGTATGATAACCTGGTCTGATATCTGAGGTGTACTCCACCTCCACAGGCAGTATGATAACCTGGTCTAATACCTGAGGTGAGCTCCACCTCCACATGCAGTATGATAACCTGGTCTAATACCTGAGGTGACCTCCACAGGCAGTATGATAACCTGGTCTAATACCTGAGGTGACCTCCACAGGCAGTATGATAACCTGGTCTAATACCTGAGGTGAGCTCCACCTCCACAGGCAGTATGATAACCTGGTCTAATACCTGAGGTGACCTCCACAGGCAGTATGATAACCTGGTCTAATACCTGAGGTGACCTCCACAGGCAGTATGATAACCTGGTCTAATACCTGAGGTGACCTCCACCTCCACAGGCAGTATGATAACCTGGTCTAATACCTGAGGTGACCTCCACAGGCAGTATGATAACCTGGTCTAATACCTGAGGTGACCTCCACCTCCACAGGCAGTATGATAACCTGGTCTAATACCTGAGGTGACCTCCACAGGCAGTATGATAACCTGGTCTAATACCTGAGGTGACCTCCACAGGCAGTATATATGCCATTTAGCAGACGCTTTTATCCAAAGCGACTTACAGTCATGTGTGCATACATTCTAAGTATGGGTGGTCCCGGGGATCGAACCCACTACCCTGGCGTTACAAGCGCCATGCTCTACCAACTGAGCTACAGAAGGACCACTGTATGGCAGTATGATAACCTGGTCTAATACCTGAGGTGACCTCCACAGGCAGTATGATAACCTAGTCTAATACCTGAGGTGACCTCCACAGGCAGTATGATAACTTGGTCTAATACCTGAGGTGAGCTCCACAGGCAGTATGATAACTTGGTCTAATACCTGAGGTGACCTCCACAGGCATTATGATAACCTGGTCTAATACCTGAGGTGACCTCCACAGGCAGTATGATAACCTGGTCTAATACCTGAGGTGACCTCCACAGGCAGTATGATAACCTAGTCTAATACCTGAGGTGACCTCCACAGGCAGTATGATAACCTGGTCTAATACCTGAGGTGACCTCCACAGGCAGTATGATAACCTGGTCTAATACCTGAGGTGACCTCCACAGGCAGTATGATAACCTGGTCTAATACCTGAGGTGACCTCCAGATGCAGTATGATAACCTGGTCTAATACCTGAGGTGACCTCCACAGGCAGTATGATAACCTAGTCTAATACCTGAGGTGACCTCAACAGGCAGTATGGTAACCTGGTCTAATACCTGAGGTGACCTCCACAGGCAGTATGGTAAACTGGTTTTCGTTGGTTTTGATCCTGATGAAGGCTGTGTGGTTGTCTGCATCTCTGGACGAGAAGCTTGCCCTCATCACACCCTTTGTCTCAAACGGAGGGATCTCCTACAACACAGAGAATACAAGATTAATAATACAAGGACACAGAGAATACAAGGACACAGTCAGGACACAGAGATTACAGTCAGGACACAGAGATTACAGTCAGGACACAGAGAATACAAGGACACAGTCAGGACACAGAGATTACAGTCAGGACACAGAGATTACAGTCAGGACACAGAGAATACAAGGACACAGTCAGGACACAGAGATTGCAGTCAGGACACAGAGATTACAGTCAGGACACAGAGAATACAAGGACACAGTCAGGACACAGAGAATACAAGGACAGTCAGGACACAGAGAATACAAGGACACAGTCAGGACACAGAGAATACAAGGACACAGTCAGGGCAAAGAGAATACAAGATTAATAATACAAGGACACAGTCAGGACACAGAGAATACAAGGACAGTCAGGACACAGAGAATACAAGGACACAGTCAGGACACAGAGAATACAAGGACACAGTCAGGGCACAGAGAATACAAGGACACAGAGAATACAAGGACACAGTCAGGACACAGAGATTACAGTCAGGACACAGAGAATACAAGGACACAGTCAGGGCACAGAGAATACAAGATTAATAATACAAGGACACAGTCAGGACACAGAGAATACAAGGACACAGTCAGGACACAGAGAACACAAGGACACAGAGAATACAAGGACACAGTCAGGGCACAGAGAATACAAGATTAATAATACAAGGACACAGTCAGGACACAGAGAATACAAGGACACAGTCAGGACACAGAGAACACAAGGACACAGAGAATACAAGGACACAGTCAGGACACAGAGATTACAGTCAGGACACAGAGAATACAAGGACACAGAGAACACAAGGACACAGAGAATACAAGGACACAGAGAATACAATGACACAGTCAGGACACAGAGAACACAAAGACACACTCAGGACACAGAGAATACAATGACACAGTCAGGATGCATCCCAAATGGCTAGTACATTAATAGTGCACTACTTTTGACCACATTCTCTAGTGCACTATAAAGGAAATGTGGATCAATTTGGGAAGCTGCATCAGAGCGAGGGACCCTAGAGCAGGAACTAGTGGTCAGAGCGAGGGACCCTAGAGCAGGAACTAGTGGTCAGAGTGAGGGACCCTAGAGCAGGAACTAGTGGTCAGAGTGAGGGACCCTAGAGCAGGAACTAGTGGTCAGAGTGAGGGACCCTAGAGCAGGAACTAGTGGTCAGAGTGAGGGACCCTAGAGCAGGAACTAGTGGTCAGAGTGAGGGACCCTAGAGCAGGAACTAGTGGTCAGTGTGAGGGATCCTAGAGCAGGAACTAGTGGTCAGAGTGAGGGACCCTAGAGCAGGAACTAGTGGTCAGAGTGAGGGACCCTAGAGCAGGAACTAGTGGTCAGAGTGAGGGATCCTAGAGCAGGAACTAGTGGTCAGTGTGAGGGACCATAGAGCAGGAACTAGTGGTCAGTGTGAGGGATCCTAGAGCAGGAACTAGTGGTCAGAGTAAGGGACCCTAGAGCAGGAACTAGTGGTCAGAGTGAGGGACCCTAGAGCAGGAACTAGTGATCAGAGTGAGGGACCCTAGAGCAGGAACTAGTGGTCAGAGTGAGGGACCCTAGAGCAGGAACTAGTGGTCAGAGCGAGGGACCCTAGAGCAGGAACTAGTGGTCAGAGTGAGGGACCCTAGAGCAGGAACTAGTGGTCAGAGTGAGGGACCCTAGAGCAGGAACTAGTGGTCAGAGCGAGGGACCCTAGAGCAGGAACTAGTGGTCAGAGCGAGGGACCCTAGAGCAGGAACTAGTGGTCAGAGCGAGGGACCCTAGAGCAGGAACTAGTGGTCAGAGTGAGGGACCCTAGAGCAGGAACTAGTGGTCAGTGTGAGGGACCATAGAGCAGGAACTAGTGGTCAGAGTGAGGGACCCTAGAGCAGGAACTAGTGGTCAGAGGGAGGGACCCTAGAGCAGGAACTAGTGATCAGAGTGAGGGACCCTAGAGCAGGAACTAGTGATCAGAGTGAGGGACCCTAGAGCAGGAACTAGTGGTCAGTGTGAGGGACCATAGAGCAGGAACTAGTGGTCAGAGTGAGGGACCCTAGAGCAGGAACTAGTGGTCAGTGTGAGGGACCCTAGAGCAGGAACTAGTGGTCAGTGTGAGGGACCCTAGAGCAAGAACTAGTGGTCAGTGTGAGGGACCCTAGAGCAGGAACTAGTGGTCAGAGTGAGGGACCCTAGAGCAGGAACTAGTGGTCAGAGCGAGGGACCCTAGAGCAGGAACTAGTGGTCAGTGTGAGGGACCATAGAGCAGGAACTAGTGGTCAGAGTGAGGGACCCTAGAGCAGGAACTAGTGGTCAGAGTGAGGGACCCTAGAGCAGGAACTAGTGGTCAGAGCCAACGACCATAGAGCAGGAACTAGTGGTCAGAGCCAACGACCATAGAGCAGGAACTAGTGGTCAGAGTGAGGGACCCTAGAGCAGGAACTAGTGGTCAGAGCCAACGACCATAGAGCAGGAACTAGTGGTCAGAGTGAGGGACCCTAGAGCAGGAACTAGTGGTCAGAGTGAGGGACCCTAGAGCAGGAACTAGTGGTCAGAGTGAGGGACCCTAGAGCAGGAACTAGTGGTCAGAGCCAACGACCATAGAGCAGGAACTAGTGGTCAGAGCCAACGACCATAGAGCAGGAACTAGTGGTCAGAGTGAGGGACCCTAGAGCAGGAACTAGTGGTCAGAGCCAACGACCATAGAGCAGGAACTAGTGGTCAGAGTGAGGGACCCTAGAGCAGGAACTAGTGGTCAGAGTGAGGGACCCTAGAGCAGGAACTAGTGGTCAGAGGGAGGGACCCTAGAGCAGGAAGTAGTGAAGGATCCCACCCGTAGAGAGAACTGACAGGGTTCTGACTAGACGGAGTACAGCTATGACAGGAATAGATATTATATTATATTATTATAATTATATTATATATTTTTTATAATATTTATTTATTTATTATATTATTATTATTATTATTATTATTATTATTATTATTATTATTATATTATATATATTTTTAAGGACATTTTACTCCAAAATGAATTAAAATAAAACATGTTGACCCATTTAAAATATAATTTCCACCTCCAGAAAAGAGCCCAATAACATATTGGTAAAACTGTAATTAAAGCCTATGCATGGGTTCAGACTAGAGGGAGTACAGCTACGGCAGGAAGTTACTATTTCATAGCAGGATATGGACATGTTAGACCAGGTTAGGAAAGTGGTTACCAAACTGTGGGGCGAGGGGTCGGCAGAGGGAGACTCGGGGTCCCCAAATATTTTTTTTTTTTTTTAAATACACTGAACAAAAACATTCAAAGATTTTACTGAGTTACAGTTTATATCAGGAAATCAATCAATTGAAAAGCATTCATTGGGCCCTAATCTATGGATTTCACATGACTGGGAATACAGATATGCATCTGTTGGTCACAGATAACTTAGAAAAAGGTTGGGGCGTGGATCAGAAAACCAGTCAGTATCTGGTGTGACCACCATTTGTCTCATGTAGCGTGACAGCTTCACATAGAGTTGATCGGGCTGCTGATTGTGTCCTGTGGAATGTTGTCCCACTCCTCTTCAATGGCTGTGTGAAGTTGGTGGATATTGGAGGGAACTGGAACACGCTGTCGTACATGTTGATCCAGAGCATCCCAAACATGCTCAATGGGTGACATGTCTGGTGAGTGTGCAGGTCATGGAAGAACTGGGACATTTTCAGCTTCTAGGAATTGTGTACAGATCCTTGCAGCATTGGGCTGTGCATTATCATATTATAAAACTATGAAATAACACAAATGGAATCACAACCAAAAAATGTGTTGAACAAATCAAAATATATTTGAGATTTGCCTTGATGACAGCTTTGCCATCAGAGTGAAAAAGCTCCTGGGTTAGGAGACGCAGGTTAAGGTTTGAAAAAGTGTACAGGTCAGCTAAAATGCTCTGCTAACCTAGAGATTCCCAAAGCACGTTTAGTTGTTTTGACCTCGCACTACACAGCTGATTCAAATAACATTTACATTACATTTAAGTTATAACCAATTCATCAAGTTTTGCATCAGTTGTGTAGTGCTACGGTCAAAAAAAAAAACATTCACCCAGGGGGGCCCCAGGACCGAGTTAGGGAAACCATGTCTAATCTGCTACGAAAATACACTCCGGGTCGACGCTGTTCTCCTCCTAGTCACAACCAACCCATTGGACAGGTTTGAATTTGACATCATAAGAGATGGAATAGACAAACTAATTTTGACATTCTGAATTGATATGAAAAAGAGGCAGAAACATGAAACTAACCCAGAATGTTCTAGTGCCTCCTTGTTGGCCTGAAGGCAGGTCCAGATGGTGGTGATCTCCACTGGAGAACATCTCCACAACCTGCAGGTTAGAAACATCATGGTGGATTAAAAATGGTGGATTAAAAATGGTGGATTAAAAATGGTGGATTAAAAATGGTGGATTAAAAATGGTGGATTAAAAATGGTGGATCAAAAATGGTGGATTAAAAATGGTGGATTAAAAATGGTGGATTAAAAATGTTGGATTAAAAATGTTGGATCAAAAATGTTGGATTAAAACAATTCCACAGATTTGCTAATAAAAGGCTGTACATGTTTTTGTCCCTCATTAGAACAGACTGGTATTACTTCATGTAATTTACTGTTGTTTACACTGTTCCAAAACAGGCAGAAAAATTACATTATAATCTAGCAGAACCTGTTGATCACATAATATTCACAAAGCTCTATACCCTCATTTTTCTTGATCTCATTATTGTTACAATTATTCTGATCATGGTTGTAATAAGTAAATGTCGTTATCATTAGTAGTCTTTGTATAGTATCCTTGTATAGAAGCACCATGGAGCTGTAGGCCTAAGAGCACATCCTGTTCAGTCTTAATACCCTAGAAAATAAAAGAGAGCCGTTTCGACAACCAAGCCGTCCTCATCAGGGTATCGGTTGGCTCTCTTTTATTTTCACGTTTCTACTTCAGCACCTCGTCTTAATAGGTCTGCGTTTCTTTTTCTTCTAGATCAGTCTTAATACCCTAACCTAATATATTTTAATATATAGGCTACTGGATCAATCAATCAATCATTCACGCCATCACACAAGACATTTATGCTTTGAAATGCAATCAATAATTTTAGTTTTTAAAATGAAATAAAGGGGATCTTATGAATGGCTTTAGGTCCGAATGGAGACGCTTTACATGTTTTAAGTAAAGAGAGCTGGAGGGAATGTTTTTGGCCATCGCTCATCCATATATTTATATGTACATATTCTTATTCCATCCCTTTAGTTTTGTGTGTATTAGGTAGTTGTTGGGGAATTGTTAGATTACTTGTTAGATGTTACTGCACTGTTGGAACAAGAAGCACAAGCATTTCACTACACTCGCATTAACATCTGCTAACCATGTGTACGTGACCAATAACATCTGCTAACCATGTGTATGTGGACCAATAACATCTGCTAACCATGTGTACGTGACCAATAACATCTGCTAACCATGTGTACGTGACCAATAACATCTGCTAACCATGTGTACGTGACCAATAACATCTGCTAACCATGTGTATGTGACCAATAACATCTGCTAACCATGTGTACGTGACCAATAACATCTGCTAACCATGTGTATGTGACCAATAACATCTGCTAACCATGTGTACGTGACCAATAACATCTGCTAACCATGTGTACGTGACCAATAACATCTGCTAACCATGTGTATGTGACCAATAACATCTGCTAACCATGTGTACGTGACCAATAACATCTGCTAACCATGTGTACGTGACCAATAACATCTGCTAACCATGTGTACGTGACCAATAACATCTACTAACCGTACGTGACCAATAACATCTGCTAACCATGTGTACGTGACCAATAACATCTGCTAACCATGTGTACGTGACCAATAACATCTGCTAACCATGTGTACGTGACCAATAACATCTGCTAACCATGTGTATGTGACCAATAACATCTGCTAACCATGTGTACGTGACCAATAACATCTGCTAACCATGTGTATGTGACCATTAACATCTGCTAACCATGTGTACGTGACCAATAACATCTGCTAACCATGTGTACGTGACCAATAACATCTGCTAACCATGTGTATGTGACCATTAACATCTGCTAACCATGTGTACGTGACCAATAACATCTGCTAACCATGTGTATGTGACCAATAACATCTGCTAACCATGTGTATGTGACCAATAACATCTGCTAACCATGTGTATGTGACCAATAACATCTGCTAACCATGTGTACGTGACCAATAACATCTGCTAACCATGTGTACGTGACCAATAACATCTGCTAACCATGTGTACGTGACCAATAACATCTGCTAACCATGTGTACGTGACCATTAACATCTGCTAACCATGTGTACGTGACCAATAACATCTGCTAACCATGTGTACGTGACCAATAACATCTGCTAACCATGTGTACGTGACCATTAACATCTGCTAACCATGTGTACGTGACCATTAACATCTGCTAACCATGTGTACGTGACCAATAACATCTGCTAACCATGTGTACGTGACCAATAACATCTGCTAACCATGTGTACGTGACCAATAACATCTGCTAACCATGTGTACGTGACCAATACAATTTGATTTGAGGCCGGGTGGGCGTACTGCCAAATTCTAAAGAAAATGTTGGAGGAGGCTTCTGGTAAAATTATCTTGCAACAGCTCTGAAGTCAGCATCTCCATTGCACGCTCCCTCAAAACATCTGTGGTATTGTGTTGTGTTACAATACTGCACATTTTAGAGTGGGCTTTTATTGTCCCCAGCACAAGGTGACCTGCTGTTTAATCAGCTTCTTGATATGCCACATCTGTCAGGTGGATTGTCTTGGCAAATTCTCACTAATAGGGATGTTAACAAATTTATGAGCACAATTTAAAAGAAATAAGCTTTTTGGGCATATGGAACATTTCAGAGATCTTTAATTTCAGCTCATGAAACATGAGACCAAAACACTTTACATGTTGTGTTTATATTTTTGTTTAGAACAATATCAATATTCATACAATATTTGGAGTACATGTAAGATAAGAACATACTATTACATCACCTCTCCAAACAACTGGGTTTCAGTGAGAGGATTAACTGGTGTCTCTAAGTGACCCCACACCTCTCCAAACTGTGGGTTTGAGTGAGAGGATTAACTGGTGTCTCT